>NW_018408469.1:179147-197136 GCF_002113885.1 Mizuhopecten yessoensis
GGGGGGGGGGGGGGGGGGGGGGGAGGACTCCAATCTGTGGCGTAGTGTTCGTGCCCTCGGCTGATGCCGATCAATAAACCCAAGGAGAACGTAACACTGTGGAGTTAAGATTACTAAAAACTAGTGTCTAGCGAAAAGTATTAAATAGAAAGTTACCCTGGTGGCAAGCGTATGAAAAGTATTACAAAACGTAACATTATCTTAATCTGATTTGTACATTTTGCTCTGTATCTTATCTAATTCTTCAATGTATCATGCATGTTACTCATTATTACAAGGACCAAAAAACTGTCAGGTACTGTACTAGTATATGTAAAATACATAGTTAATTGCATGGAAGTGATTCACAATAAGAGTTCATCGATGATTCGACAGATATTAAAACCACAACTTGACCTCATCTGTGTTATCTGTGCCTGTTACGATTTGTCGGGAAATTCCACACCTCCTTCACGAATGAGTAGTTATACAAAAATGCACCCGTTACCTGGCAAGTAACAGATACTTGGTAAGGATGCTTTATTTTATTGTATCTGCGTGATCATTACGTACATGTTTACTATGTATGACTTTATATCTACACATCAGGTCTTTCCAAAACAATTTTGGTACGTGATATGTCATTTACTGTTAAATAACCATGCAAATCCGGCTGAAATATGTGTTACGAATATGACATGGCCAGTCAGAGGAACCTGGGTTAAGTCATGACATAACTTAATGTATGTTATCGTTTATCAGCTCGGTTAACTAGTTACCAAAGGCTAATCTTTGCATAAAAACGGATAAACACAGCGTGACAAAAGACTGTGAGAGACAGGGTGTCTCTGTACGTCAAAATAAATTTCGTCACGGAGTCACTCCCGTTTGACCATGTCGTAAATAGAGGTCAAAGATGATACATGTTGGATACTGTGTATGAAAATGCTAGAATAGGTATTGTTTATATGAATTAAGATCAGGGTTTAAGTAATTAAATGAAAAAACTTCGCGAGAACCACACTAGAAATCTGTACTGACAATGTCGTTTATAAACACAACTCGTCACAGACAATTTCTACAACAAAGACGTAACCCGCTATCCCACCCCACCCTACCGACCCCAAAGAATAAAAAAAGAAAATTCGCCCAAAAAATAGTATCATGAATAATTTAATCATTAACCAATAAAATACAAAAGGGGGACAAACAACTCAATTCTCAGTCCAACATGATTTGCAGAGTGGTGCGTTTGAACGGTTTAGTAGGAGACTTAAGTCATGGCGTGAATAAAAACTGATCAGCCCCACTTCAATATTTGTTTGACAGGTAGGTATACAAGATGATAGTAAGCAGGTTCTTTGTTCGTTTTAGAAATTGGCACTCGGTGAATAGAAGTAATTCGCTAATGAAAGAGGGTGGTACAATTTGTGTAGGTGATCTTGGAAAAAAACATTGTTGATTGCGACATAAATGCATTATCAATTGTTTCTTTTTTGAGTGGTAATATATAAATAAATTTTGTAAAGACTATAACAAGATATTGACAATATTATTATTTCGTTCATATTCAAAAAAAAAAGGTGATCAAAAGCTGATGAAATTTTAGCTTTGAAAATAAATGTACACGTAGACTCATTATTATAATGCTGGCTGTTTTTAAAGATATCACCCGGTAGAAATATTAACATAACCTGATTGTCATTTTTACTTTTTGAGCGTGTAGCAAAACAGACATAAAAAGCCCTGAAGCACCGACAAAAAAAGATCATGCAACGGACATCAGTTCATTTTCATCCTTCCGGAAATAACCTATAAAGGCCCATTAAGTACGCGGTGACGTCATAGTATAATAATCTCTGATCGATTCACTAGATTCACTTGACTTCGCTTATTCATACGATAACATCATACGGTAACATCAGCGCATTTCAAAAATGATGACTTGTTTTTATGTAATTTGTGCTGTTTTTTGTTTCCTAGTGACTGTTGTTTTGTGTTATATGTTGTGATGTGTAAATGTTCATAATTCCGTCTTGAAAAATGGACGGACTGCCCTTAAAAAAATGAAAAATCCCTTCGTCTGCACTGTCGTTATTACGCTTTTTTATCTTTATAAGTAATACGTATCCAACGAACGTTTGCGTGTTCTGATAACTTATAATAGTTTTATCAACTTGGGGCCCAACGATTTAAAATTGGACATACAGGTACTTGTTAGATCGGACATCAACTGAGTTTCGGATTTAACCATGTTCAAAACACAACACGTCGAATTCAATCCAGTCCTTTAAATGTCTGCCTTATTAACAACTCCACGTGCCCAAGGCCCGTAACTCCTTACTGATATAGTGATAGGTGTCACTACGCAATCAATACTCTACAGTACTTACGATGTCAAAAGTGATGACGTTATAAACATACACATAATAAGGACGTCTATAAATAGTGACGCCTTAAAATGATAACAGTGAATGTACTTGCGTTAAATGTGTCAATAAAATATATGGTAAAAGATACTGGAATGCTATTGAATTTGCAAGCCGCTGGATACTGTTACGTTGCATCACAATGCTCTGTACATGATACATGTACATTTATTGAAAAATAATCTATGGAAGCTGAAAATATTTGACGACTTATCATCATAACACTAATTTTACTTGCATTAAATGCGTCAATAAGTATACCAAAAAAAGGAAATGAAACAATGTTAAAAATTATTTAATAACGGATAATATATTTATTCCAAATCACAACATCTAACTAAAAACAACATAATTTTCCCCATAGAGTATGCGCGTGTATGCTAGATGTTACATATATAAGCATGTAATACGTATCAAACCTACATTTGTTTGTTCGGAATTTGTTCCATTATCGGATAACACTGTCGTTATAACTTATATGTATATACTGTTACATGTCTTAGTCCTTGTTTTAACGGTTACACTGTAACTCTCAATGTCATGTCAGATAATGATAAAAGCATACACAGAGAACATAGAAGACGTATCTCATCATTAGCCCTAATACTCTACTCTAGACATGTGAATCAAGCAAAAAGACTAAAGAGTCTTGCTGAAGACCAAACCACCAGCCGTCTATGGGATTCGAATGTATCAGCATACAGTCCGCATGCTAGCGAACTACTAACTGAGCCATTTTGTCCTATTGTGTGTACAGATATGAACATGTTAGTTACCAAATAGGTCACACCCTATAGTTAGTTTACTGTCAATACACTCAAGTTATACACATGTTTGACTGGTAGTTATCAGTCAGTCAGGGTTATTCTAATTAGCCAGTTCACAACACAGCAAAATATGTACGTACCTGTTATTGATAGGCTTGTCAGTAGTAGGAACAACAGGGAGAACTTGAGCTTACTGTGATATACAGATATACTGTGTTTTTGTAAGTTAATACCAGACATCTCTCTGGTTAAAATACGTCCATATGTTTATTTGTACTGATTACGATCTTCCTGGTCGGTGCTGTCCCTTATACATAGCTAAAAATAGTACATAATATAACTATCCTTGGTTAATTGTATACGGGAATAACCGGCCGCTACCTGCATCTGATAAACAAGGATACACAGCATAATGTCTCGTGAAAATTAATGATGCCGTGTAGTTCTTTATTTAAGGTCTAGTATATGAGCATTAGATTAGTTAATAGGTTTCGTTAAACATGTTAACAAAACTAATATATCCATTTTGTTACACTATATTTGCGTCTGATAAATGTCGTAGCAACTTATTAATCAGCTTTCTGTGGTAATATTGTTTATTCGAGAAACGTTTCCAAAATGCACGAGCATGCAAGGTGGAACTAGTGACCATGTTTTTTAATTATCCGTTGAAGCATTAAACATGGACTGCTGTGAAGAAATAATACGTATGCACATATCTATAAATAGCTGTTTATTTCAAAACAAAGGGGCATGTAAATGGATTAAAGGTGAGTACAATTGCATATTGAAAGTCGCCCTTAAATAACATGTTATAATGTGTTGTTCATATTTAAGCATGCATGTATTTTCGCTATGGTATCCTACGTTTTGCACTTGGCTTAGTTTTACACTTTCATGCCAAACGTTAATATTAAACCTGGTGATGCGACACGGGTCAAACCAGTTAAGACTGAATTGCCGCTCCGTAAACATCGTACCGTTATTGCATATATTATATTGTCCATTGCAGCTCTCCATCAATAAATGCATACGAGTATGCCAGGGATGTACCGCGCAAAGCATCACGTGAAACTAATATGTGTGTTAAAGAATGTGGTGCGGCACAATATGACTTTTCCTTTGTGGTTCGTACTAGTCACACTGGATATGCCAACGTTATAATTCAACTCGAACCGAATAATTTATATGTTTAAAAATGCGGAAATATGTATATAAGTATTTATCTAGTTCCCCATCCACACAGTTGGTCGAATGTCTTGTAACTGCCAAACTATCCTATACAGCCGAGCGCTCCACATCTTCAAATATCCAGGTGCCATGAATAGCAATAGGTTTCGACTACTGTACCTGTACTGGTGGTAACTCACTGCTGCCTACTGATAGCTTTTAGTACGGCCGAAATCTCAAGACGCTCACTTCTGCTGCTGCCTCACTAAGGTACCGCACTATACGTGTATATGCTATTCAGTCTGTCGAAATGTTTTAGCTAACTATGAGTTCCCCGATCACCGAGTGATTCCTATCTCTCCCTCTAACAATCACAGGAGCTATCACAGAGTCTGTTCTAATCTATTATTAAAATGGATCAACACAACACATTAGATCACCTTTGTAATGTGTATGGTCTTTTTATTCAGCGGTCAAAATGGTTAACAGTCTTTTGACATATCCCGGCTTTGTCATCCCTGCAGGTCGGAGATCAAGAAAAGAAAGCACCGTAAGAAGTGACTGATGTGGGAACCCCCTGCAGAATTAGGGATTTGCGTTTGTGCAATTCTAATTGAGGGACATAAAAGCGACCAAAGTAAAGCTGCTGTACACATTGCAATATTTGGATTTTTTAACTTGTTTCTACTTCTATCTACCTTCTATTTCTTAGCGCCTTGCTTGCAAAAAACACACTGATGGCTGTAATGTTGAGCGTTCGCCTAAGGCAATGGGTCCCCAGGACGGGACATACCAAAGTCCTTAAAACTGGTAGTTGTTACAGTTTTGTATTCACTGCTATTAGGGTAATTGTAAAGACTAGTTCACCCGTTGTGACCTAGCGGAATGCTGTGCGAGGTGCCTTCGGTATGGTATTTCAGTGAATAGCACCCTAAAGTCGGCATCAGATCCGCGGTATCACAAGGAGTCACTGGAATTAGGGCGTAAGAATTGTACCTGCTGCCCAGTGCATGATCGTAAGAGGCGACTAAATTGGGGATCTTATCTTTTCTCTTCTTTCTAAACAACTTTCTCCTTCCTAATGTCTGCCTTGACAATGCCTAATTTTTGGACTTTAGTTGAGCGTTTGTCGCTGTGAGGAAGGCTTTGGGCTCTGTCTCCTGGCCGAGACATACCAGAGTCTGTAAAAATGGTAGTTTTTACTCCTGCTTAACGCTCAGCAATTGAGGAGTGGGACGACTGGTTCGCACGTTATAATTTGACCGGGTGGGGTGTCCTGCTGGGTGGCTTCGGCAGTATGCTTCAGGATCGTCCATATCTTGTTAAAGCTACCTCCCTGTTGTTATCACATTCCAAGTGAAGTATGATTTGCAAAGCCTGGTATACCTGCCAACCCCAAATAGAAAAACAAATTCGGTTATACGCGTACTGATTAAATCAGATATGGTAGTTGCTAATGGAAATATGTAATGTTGCCTACTTGCCAGAATTCCGACACATTATTTTTATACCAGGTATAGGGCAAATATATTTAAAACAAATCACACGGTATCATACCCAAGACATACATATGGCAAATAAGTAATAACGACAGTGCAGACATAGCAATTTGTCTAATTTTTCAGGACGATCTACTCCTTTATCAAGACAGAAACATGAACATTACATATCACAACATATAACAATAATAATATGTACAGTGAAGTTAATATGTTTCTGTCTATAAAGTTTTGACAGTTATCATGTTCAAATAAATCCTTTCCGACTACTAACGACGATTATGTGACGATTACAACTTGCAGCCAAGGCACACATTCCACTGGTTTAACCATTGTGATCGCATACGCAGAAAAATAACTATGGTAGGCTCGCTTTCGTTGATTCACATGAAACGTCAAAATGCATTACAACAAGATGAAGTTCTTCAAATATTTTAAGTTCTTCCACAAGGAACTAGGGTAGTTAGAACATATGAACCCTCGAGCGAAATAAGTTTGAGAAGGGACAAATGTGTCTTCAATTTTAAAACCATAACATTTTTCTTGGTAAAATTATATCTTAAAGCCTCCATTTGGATAAGAGAACCTATATCATGCATACTTAAGTGACATTTAAATTGCGATGTATTGCAAATATAATAATAATTATAATAAGCAGCTCATAGTCGTACAAAATGAAATAAAATAAGAAAAATGAAATAAGGAAACATATACAATAACACTGAAATAAATATCCATTTCAATAAATATATATATCGAAAATATACTGTCCCTCCTGTGACCAAACACAGGGATGAACTTATTTAAATGTAAACAAGAGGCCCAGAGGGCCTTTATCGCTCACCTAAATATTCAAGCAGTCATAGCAAAGTATTCTCATTAAATATTATATTGCACTACAAATATTTCCCTCGCAAATTTTGTCGGCTCCATCTGTTGAAACTACCTGCCAAATATTATTATAAGATTCTATGCTTTTTGGTTCTTCTTCAGAAGTTCTTTGACGTAATTTATCCTGTGACCTTGTAAGTAGGTCAATGTAATTTTCCTTCTCAAACTTTGTTAGCTCTATCATAAAAAAGCTACCAGCCAAATCTTATGAAACCATTCCTTTTGGTTCTTCAGAAGAAATCCTTTGAAATGTTGTTGACCTCTGTGACCTTTAAAGTATGTTGAGGTCATTTTCATTTATAAACTTTGGTGAGCTCTATACCAGGAAGCCACCAGCATAATATTATAATTGTATGCCTTTCGAATATTCAGAAGAAGTCGTGTGATGTTTTTGACATATTTGACACCTGTGACCTTGAAAGTAGGTCGATATCATTTTCATTCTCAAACTTTGTCGGGCTCTATCTCAGGAAGCCACCAGCCAAATATGAAGATTCTATACCTTTTAGTTCTTCAAAGGGAAGTCATTTGAAGCGTTTGACATATTTGACCACTGTGACATTGAAAGTAGGTCAAGGTCATTTTCATTCTCAAACTTTGTTGGGTTCCATCCCAGGAAGCCATCAGCTAAATATGAAGATTCCATACCTTTCAGTTCTTCAGAAGAAGTTGTTTGACACATTTGACCTCTTTGACTTTGAAAGTAGGTAAAGTTCATTTTCGTTGTCAAACTTAGTCGGGCTCCTACCAACGAAGCTTTAAGTAAAATAGCATGGCTTTATGCCTGTGCGTTCTTCAGAAAGAGTCGTTTAAACGAAAAGTTGACGGACGACGACGGACTTTTGGCAGGTGAGCTAAAAAAAACTTTCTCATAATAAACAAGCATTGATTATGCAGTTTTTGTTTATGATAGAGTGTAATAACTTTTGAGAAGGAGTGGATTTCAGCATAACGATAGGAAGATATTGAGCTGAATTTGAATAGAATGTCCATAACAATCTAAAATAAATCGATTTACAAATAGAAATGCTTGATGTGTCAAATAAAAGAGCTTGCGTACTATAAAACGAAATATCTGTTTTTCGTACCTTATAACAATACAAAGTGAAACTAGAAGTAATAACAAGAGCGTCAACAAGCCGAAATGAGAAACCCCAATATCACAGCACGGCCCAGATATGTCTAGTAATCATTTGTTGTTGGTTTTACTTTTCATCTTCTCCTTTAGTGACCGTCTCTGTTATGCATACTAGATGAGTAAATTTTAAATTAACAGTAAATATTCACAGCAGTCATATTGTTCCTGACAGCAATAACAGCTCCTTCGCTGTTAATGCAACCATATGCATACATGAGTTGCATTTAAATAATCTATTCTGGTCGTCTGTAGCGCTTTTTTCTCGAGTAGTAGAGAGAGGGTTTAGAAAAAAAAATCCCCAATATCACATCACAGCACGAATATGTTCCGAATTGTATTATAAAATGAATAAAGGGAATTGCGGGTGACTTAACATTTTACACATTTAAGATAGAACCAGTATAGACTTGAATCCTGGAAAGTATGTCCAATAATCATTTGTTGTTGGTTTTACTTTTCATCTTTTCCTTCAGTGACCGTCTCTGTAATGCAAATTACATTTGATGACTAGTACGATATGTACACTGTCACCTTCGTCAGACAAATGACCAAGTTTTGGACAGAGAGAACAATCTGTTCAAGCGGCAGATAAAGGAAGCCATCTGGATACGCCGCAGTGCGTCAGGTCTTAATCGAGACGAGGGGGCTCAACGTCTCTCGCACATGTATCACCAATGTTAACAAAGCGTAGCTGGATTGAGTCATTTCGGTACATATATAACAACTATTGCACATACGTTTCCAGCGTAGCCGAAATCGACATCGATTTTATGGACAACTCGTACACATTTTACACCTTTGTGTACATACGCTTCATTGGTCATTTGTCTGATGAAGGTGACAGTGTACATTTCGTACTAGTCTCGAAACGTCACATAGAAAAGTGTATTGGTTGTGTTAAAAGAACTTCTCATAATCCATACTTACCAACCTGAAAAAAATGTTTAGAAAAAGGGCCCCATGGGTTTAACAGGTCACCTGAGTCGTAATACAATTGTTATTTGTTGTTGTGATATGACAAAAACAAATATTACATATGTATAGCAGGGAATTTAGTCCTCTACAATACTGAAAAGTCTCATTTCCATAAACTATAGCAAAATGTACCCCCTCCCTAGGGTAAATGGGTGACAATTGATAAAAAAACACCTTATATATCAGATATACACCTCATACACCTTCTATAAATCAGGTATACACCTTCTATAAATCAAATATGCATGACCTTCTCTACTACCAATAAAAACCTCCCATACATTGGGTATACAGAACCTTTACATCCGGCATCAGCTCCTATAAGTCAGGTATCACTTAACATCAGGTATACACCTTCTATACATCAGGTAAACACTTCCCATACATCAGGTATACACCTTCTATACATCAGGTAAACACCTCCCATACATCAGGAATACACCTTCTATACATCAGGTGAATACACCTCATATACATCAGGTATACACCTCCTATGCATCAGGTATACACCTTCTATACATCAGGTATACACCTCCTATACATCAGGTATACACCTCCTATACATAAGGTATACACAATCTAAACATCAGGTATACATCTCCTATACATCAGGTATTTTCCTCCCATATACATCCGGTATATACATCAGGTAAACACCTCCCATGCATCAGGTATACACCACCTATACACCAGGTGTATACACCTCCCATACATCAGGTATATACACCTCCAATACATCACCCATCAGGTATATATACCTCCCATACATCAGGTATACACCTCCTATACATCAGGTAAACACCTCCCATACATCAGGTATACACCACCTATACATCCGGTATACACCTCCCATACATCAGGCAACCTAAACATCAGATATGCATCTCCTATACATCAGGTATTTACCTCCCATATACATCCGGTATATACATCAGGTAAACACCTCCTATGCATCAGGTATACACTACCTATACATCAGGAATACACCTCCCATACATCAGGTTTACACCACCTATACATCCGGTATACACCTCCCATACATCAGGTATACACCACCTATACATCAGGTTTACACCACCTATACATCAGGTTTACACCACCCATACATCAGGTTTACACCTCCCATACATCAGGTTTACACCTCCCATACATCAGGTTTACACCACCCATACATCAGGTTTACTCCTTCTCTACATCAGGTAACGTCTTTTATTCATCAGGTTTACACCTCCCATACATCAGGTTTACACCTCCCATACATCAGGTTTACACCACCTATACATCAGGTATACACCTTCTTTACATCAGGTTTACACCACCCATACATCAGGTTTACACCTCCCATACATCAGGTATACACCACCCATACATCAGGTTTACACCACCAATACATCAGGTTTACACCTCCCATACATGAGGTTTACTCCTTCTTTACATCAGGTAACGTCTTTTATTCATTAGGTATACACCTCCCATACATCAGGTTTACAGCTCCCATACATCAGGTTTACACCACCTATACATCAGGTATACACCTTCTTTACATCAGGTTTACACCACCTATACATCAGGTATACACCTCCTATACATCAGGTTTACACCTCCCATCCATCAGGTTTACACCACCCATACATCAGGTTTACACCTCCCATCCATCAGGTTTACACCACCCATACATCAGGTTTACACCACCCATACATCAGGTTTACACCTCCCATCCATCAGGTTTACACCACCCATACATCAGGTTTACCCCTCCCATACATCAGGTTTACCCCTCCCATACATCAGGTATACACCACCCATACATCAGGTTTACACCTCCCATCCATCAGGTTTACACCACCCATACATCAGGTTTACACCTCCCATACATCAGGTTTACACCTCCCATACATCAGGTTTACTCCTTCTTTACATCAGGTAACGTCTTTTATTCATCAGGTATACACCTCCCATACATCAGGGTATTTTAGATCGCTATTCTCTGTAGGGAAGTTATTATTATACCTCATCTATATAAGAGTTTTCTTATTGGTTGTTTAGATTACCTCTTACCATACAATAAATATGAGCTTGTGGATCTCAACAATGTCCATGCTATGACCAAGGGAGGAAGTCCTCAGGTATTGGTTGGGCTCCATTAAGGACTTGATAGCATGAGTGTTATTTTCTATGCATGTCCAGCAACATATGAAAGGGATCTGAACTGATTTCATGTTAGGTCCTGGTGAATAAGCCCTCATGGATGTGTTCAGGGTATGGTGGAGAATCTTGATCATTTAAAGTACATAAAGCTTTACACCCAAAATTCCTCTATGGCTGCTTTGTCCCAGTTTTTCAGACCTGAGATATGCTATAATCTGTACAGTCATTAAGGAAAAGTAGTTTTTTGAAGGTGAAATTGTCTTATTTTGCTCTATGTTGGGCCCATTGTATGCCATGCCCTTCTAGGTTGTAGAAACTTGACCGATACAAAATATGGTCACCTTATTGCCTCAGCCATTTTTACCGTATATTGTTACAATTTATATGGTGACAGGTCCTTCTAGAAAGTAGTCTTTTACAAGTTAAAATTTGCCAATTTCCCCTTATTGGCCCCGCCCCTCAACCCTAAGGTGGCCACATCCTTTCATGATATTAAAAGGTCAAAAATATATTGTTTTGTGCCTACCCAAAACTTTTTTGCAAACTTTCAAAGTAAGAACTGTTCAAGTCAAGATCACTCTCCTTTCTATGGATAGGCTAAATAAAAATAAATGAAAAAATGAATTTATTACCTATCTATACCTATCCATATTTTTTTCAAACATGTAACAGGAAACAAACATTTTTTGTTGTATATAGAGGATACTCGTACCCAATAAGTGATGACTCTTTATGAGGTAAATCCAATAGTGTTAGTTTATATGCAGTATATTATCAACAAGTTTCAGCAATTAGATGATATATAACTGAAAATAGTCATGAGATATACTTCATACATAGCTTATTAAAGAAATACATAATATAGTGTACAGAAAATGTAAAGACAGGATTATGTATACACAGTATATAAAGGTACTATATACAGAATATATGAAGTACAGATATATTTCATTCGTTATAAACTCTGTACACAACTCTCAATATGCTCTGTTTAACACTCTCTATATCACTCTGTTTACTATAGCTACTCTCTGAATACTATGTATATGAGTTTCTATATACTCTGTATTATATGTCTTTGTGTACTCTGCATATCACTATATACTCTGTATTATGTGATGCCTGTGTACTCTGCATACCAGTCTTTATATACTCTGTATACTATGTATACCACTCCTAAAATAGCCTGTATACCACTCGATATACAGTGCATATCACTCCTCATATACTCTGTATACAACTCTTCATATATTCTATATACCACTCTTTTATTCTATGTATATCACTCATTATATTCATTATAACACACTTTTATACACTCCTGATATATTCCGTATACCACTCACTATATACTCTGTATACCACTCCTCATATATTCTGTATATAACTCACTATTTACTCTGTAAACCACTCTCAATATACTATGTATACCACTCTCTATACTATGTATACCCCTCTTTACAAACCTCTGTATTTCACTCTCTATATATACCCTGTATACCACTACTTATACCCCTGTATACCACGCTCAATATACTCTGAACACCACTTTATACTGTGCATACTTACCCTTGTGTACCACTCTCTTTACCCTGTATTCCACTCTATATATTTTCTGTATACCACTCTTTATGTGCCCTGTATACTACTATTTATAAAGTGTATACATTCCTATGTAAAGACATTTCAATTATCTTTTATAATAAACAGGAGGCAGGGTTAGGGCCTGTCTATGGGGCAAATCCTGATAACATAAGTGTATCCAAATCGTCATGTTCAGCAATTATACATGTATTAAACATAAACATATATAGAATGCCACAGATAGATTAAACATGTATTAAGTATTATGGACAGATATTAAAATTGTATTTACTATCACACACAGGTATAACATAATGCAATTGCTACAACAGACATGTGTAACACATGTATATACTGTCGCAGACAAGTATTACACACGCATATACTTCCACAGGCAGGTATAACACATGTATATAATACCACAGACATGTATTACACACGTATACACTACCACAGACAGGTATAACACATGAATATACTACCACATACATGTATAACACATGTATATACTACCACAGACATGTATTACACACGTATATAATACTACCACAGACAGGTATCACACACATATATACTACCACAGACAGGTATTACATATGTATATACTACCACAGACAGGTATTACATATGTATATACTACCACAAACAGGTATTACATATGTATATACTACCACAGACATGTATTACACACATATATACTACCACAGACAGGTATTACATATGTATAGGCTACCACAGACAGATATCACATATGTATATACTACCACAGACAGGTATTACATATGTATATACTACCACAAACAGGTATTACATATGTATATACTACCACAGACAGGTATTACACATGTATATACTACCACAGACATGTATCACACATGTATATACTACAACAGACAGGTATTACATGTGTATATACTACCACAGACAGGTATTACACACATATATGATACTACCACAGACAGGTATTACATATGTATATACTACCACAGACAGGTATTACACACGTATATAATACTACCACAGACATGTATAACACATGTATATACTACCACAAACAGGTATTACATATGTATATACTACCACAGACAGGTATTACACATGTATATACTACCACAGAGAGGTATTACACATGTATATTTATACATTTTACAATAATTGTCCATTACATTTACCCTATACAACATGTTTTGTACATACATTTATATATGCATGTATCACTATTGACAGTAAGACAGATTGATAATTGATTGCCTATCACTGTATATATGGACAGGTATTCTGACACAATTGCAACACTATTTAAATAGGTGAAATATTGTGACACATGTTACATTTTTAACATAAAATGGTCTAGGTATTGTTTTATTTTCAATGAGAGTGTGAATATATATATATATATACATACTTAATAATGCTTTACCTGGAATTGAGGATTATACACATTTTTTATGTTTTGCTACATGAATTATGTTGTTAAATGAATAGGTATATATCATATATGTATATATCCTAGACCAAATAGTATTGCTAAATGTGCATCAAACAATGAAAAGAACCTGAGGAGTTCCTTGAGTTAACCTCAATGCTATTTTTTCACAGTTTCTATTATTTTGACAGCCTGACAGGTAGGTTAGATTTCTGATTATATAAATATGTTTTACCATGAATTCATATATTTAAATACTTATAAAGTGCATGATATTACCATGCGTGTATCTGGCTTGTGCCTTTTTGGTCACACATAAAGATAAATCTACACAACTAGAACCAATCTGATGATGAAATGTGTATCACTTGTCTATAATACATGTGATATAACTTTTTTTCTGTGATAGTAAATATATGTGTATGATGTAAACAGTCTGAAACAATTAATAAAAGTTTCTCATAATGTATGTGAAAGTTAAGATAATTAATCATAAGTTTATAATCAGTCTGAAGCAATCAATATTTTTTTCTGACATGTCTGTGATAGTTAACACAAGATTATGACTAGACTGAAACAATAATTAAAATTGATAACCTACTTGTGATAGTAATACAGGTTTTATAGCCAGTCTGAAACAAGTGATAAGCTTTTCTAACATGTCAGTGATAATAAATATAATTAAATCCACATGTGTAATCATGCAGTTTTAAACATTATGTTATTTTTCTGTGACATGTCTGTGAAAGTTAACACAAATTTATAACCAGTCTGAAGCAATGATTAAAAATTCATAACCTGTCTGTAATAGTAAATACAGGTGTAATTATTGACACTGAAGATGAGTCTGAAACAACGTTAGTACATGATGTACATGCAATGTTCATGATCTGTAAAAGTTAGTACTTGTGTATTACCAATCTGAAACAATTAATAAATGTCCATAACCTAAAGTAAATTTGTTTTTTAAAATTCTTGTGAATTGCATGTCTAATAATTGTGAAAATTGATGTAATATGTCTGCGATAATATAAACATTTAGTCCACATACATTTATTGTTAAAAAGAGTTTCCATAAGTAATTTTACAAGCATTGTTTTAAGTGTTTGAATTCAGGAACCCGCTATCAAAGGCATCTAATCGTTTTTGTAGGTGTAGTAATTCAATTTAATAAAAATTACTGAAAATAAAAGAAAATCAGGGAAGACAATACAGATCTAAACATTTTAATGACTGAACAGGAAGTTATACATGCAGTAATTATTTTCCTTCCGTTGTGAAATACATATTAGTAACCTTTTCTCCACCACTTACCCCTTTATACCTCATATTTCTTTTTAAAATAATGTAAATCCCGCTACAACTATTCGTATATTTGTTGACACTGACCTTCTAGTTTCACTATCACATACTTCATTTCCGGTTAAAATAATACGCAACTCTGCGGCTACCGATTAACTGCTATACCGTTCAAACTTGTTAAACGAAATTGGAAAGCAAAATATCCGGAATTTCTTCAAACATATGGAGTTACTTCCCTCTACCGTAAATGATTTTGGTTTACTTTGCTTTATTTTAGAAAAAACATAAAAAAAGTTTTATTTTATCTTATCAATTTAGCATTTTCTCTTGATGAAATTAATTAAATTATTGTTTTATCGTGTTTTTGGAGGCATCCTTTTTTATGTTTTTTACTTGAATTATTCAATTTACAACGAAAATGTTGTATTTCTTTAAATTTTATGAATATTTTTCAAATTTTCTTCAAACAAATGAAGTATTTGTTTTTAGTTTTATTAATATATTTTTTAACAAATTAAGTTTTGTTTATCTTAATGAAATTAATTTTTCGATATCTTAACGAAATCAATAGACATTTTTCACCAAATTTTCACGCTGAACGAGCTGATACGCGCGAATGTTGTATTTGGTGTTTTGGAGCCATCCTGTTTTTTGGAGTCGTCCTATTTGGCATGCCGGTGTCATATAAAATGTTCATCCCCCATAAAATATCCCCCCCCCCCTAAATTTTATCAAAACTTTTTACATTTATACAAAATTTACAACATTATAACACATGTTACCTATAATACATGATTACTATATGTCTGTCCAGGTAATACACACTAGGGTGTCACCTTTGTGGAGACTGGGGCCCTGGGGGCGGGCTACTGTTGCTTGGTGACAGCACACAGGTGTGGTCAACAGCTGTCTATAGTGCTATACTGATAACTCATTGACAGATATAAAGTGTTCATCAGGTTTAAAACAAACCTGACATTTACATATCCTGAAACGAATTTCTTTTTCAATTATTTCTATTTTATGAATTAATTAAACATTGCAATCCAAACATATGATGAACAGCAGTAAATTATACATTATGGTTACAGCTAAAATTGAATTTTTCAATTAATCATTACGTCCATTCACATATTACAGAAAATCTGCTTTTTTTAACCTGTTAACATTTTCCTAAAGTATTGTGTTACAGAGAACACTTATAAACGTTTATATTTTAGGAATAATTTTATATTTAAAATAACCATCTACCTTATACTATAGTCATCAAATACATGATGTACATGCAATGCTCACGATCTGCGAAAGTAAGTACTTGTGTATTACCAATTTGAAACAATAAATAAATGTCCATAACCTAAAGTAAATTTGTTATTTTAAATTCTTGTGAATTGCATGTGTAATAATCGTGAAAATTGATGCTATAAGTAATTTTACAAGCATTATTTTAAGGGTTTGAATTCAGGAAGCCGCTATCAAAGGCATCTTATCGTTTTTGTAGGTGTAGTAATTCAACTAATAAAATTACTGAAAATCAAAGAAAATCAAAGACAATACAGATCTAAACATTTTAATTACTAAACAGTAAGTTATACATGCAGGAATTATTTTCCTTCCGTTGTGAAATACATATTAATAAATTAACCCTTTCTCCACCACTTACCCCTATATACCTCCTATTTCTTTTTTAAATAATGTAAATCCGGCTACAACTGGTCGTATATTTGTTGACACTGAACTTCTACTTTCACTTTCACATACTTCCGGTTAAAAAATACGCAACTCTGCGGCTATCGATTAGGTGCTATACCATTCACAGCTGCTGTTTGCCTAATCTTGTTCAACCAGATTCTTATTGCCTGCGCAAGCTACGCCGAATAGAATTACAAGTGATCAAGCGTCTGGTTGAACGAGACTACCTTTTGCCGAACTCCGCAGGGTAAATTACAACAGATAGCACCAGAACAGGAAGTCGTCATTTTTAAGCAAGCGCAGTTGTGCGCTTTCGGTTTCTATTAATAGATTTAATTATGTGCAAAACATCTCGGGATAAGGATTGGGGGTAAGAACTAGCTCTAACAGGATATATTACGAAACTTTACTGCATTTCAGAAGACCTGTTTCTAGTCCATAACACAAAGTAATGTTGTACACTTGTATTTGTATAGCCAATTTGACATTACTGTCTGCAGTGTTACAGTAGTCAGTACGTACGTATAATTTGTTGACTTGTTTTTTTTTATACAAGTCTCAAAGGTAAACAAATCCCTAACGTGGCTGTCAGGTTCATGAAGATATTTCAACTTTTACTATTAGATGACTTGACCCGCATCAAATAATGTGGCGATTTTTTTATTCTTTTATAGTAAAATCTAATTCCCGATATAATGCATGTAAAAAACCCACAAGAGAACATCACCTTCAGATGATAGTTTATTAATATATCTGATATGACATGTCAATTTCTGTAATATATCTGATAGGACATGTCAATGATATGACATGTCAATTCCTGTAATATTTCTGATAAGACATGTTAATTCCTGTAATATATCTGTGTGAAATGTCAATTCCTGTATTATAAGCAATATCACATTCGTTGTCAATTTACATATATAACACTTTCATATACAGATACAGATACAACCAGATATACACCATTCAACCTCATATTCTGGTTC
>NW_018408470.1:0-2110 GCF_002113885.1 Mizuhopecten yessoensis
TTAAACTTCTTCTCCAGTTCCACTGGTGCCATTGAGCTAAAAATTTGTTGGGATGTATAGGAAAGGAAGCCGACAAAGTGTTGTTGTTATGTTTCAGTCCCGTCAAAACTTCAACATGGCAGCCATGGTGGCCGTTTTGTAACATGATTGTGCAATCATGATTTTCCTAAACAACACCTATTCTAAACTTCTTCTCAAGTTCCACCTGTGGGATTGAGCTGAAACTTTTCAAAAATAATCCTGCGATGGTCTTTACCAAGTGTTGTTATTTTTCGGGTGGGTCAAAAATCCAAGATGGCCACCATGACCGCCATCTTGAAAAACTCATTTTAAACTTCTTCTCAACTTTTACCAGTGGGATTGAGAATATTTCATTGAAAGATGAAAAGTTACCATTCTCCCTGCTCAGTCTTTGTAGTAAGATAACCGTTTAGACCCATGGGTCTCTTGTTTAATGAATGGACAATAATAAACTGCGTGTAATCTTCGCAAATGAAATTTTAAAATGGATTTACATTCAATTGTTTTGTTGTCATGTGCTCCAGGGAAAACATACTGTTCTCTCTACTGTGTTGTCCTTCGTATAAATGCAGAAAAAAGGTTTGCTTTATTTTCTACGTTGTTGCATCGATTACCTATAATTTGAAATATAAATTTAAGGAATAAAACGCAATTCATGGAATATGTCCACAAAAAAAATGTAGTAATAAACTTACAAATGTAGGAAAAAATCATTCCTCAGATAATTCTTTCCATTGAAGAACTGAAAGGTACATAATCTTCATATTTGGTGGCGGTTTTATGCGATAGAGCCTGACAAAGTTTGAGAATGAAAATAATCTAGAAATCCGTATCAGGTCACAAAGGTCAAATATGTCAAACACTTCAAACAACTTTTGAAGAAGAACCAAAAAGCATAGAATCATGTAACAATATTTGGCTGGTAGTTTCAACAGATGGAGCCGACAAAGTTTGCAAGTAAATTACAGGATAATATTAAATAAGAATGTTTTGCTATGACTGCTTAAATATTCAGGTGAGCGATGCAGGCCCTTTGGAACTCTTGTTTAAGTATGTTCAAATATTAAGCATATGGATAGTTTTGTCATTGTTTTAATCACATCCCATATTTGGTTTGCAAACATTTGTGAATGTCCCGTTATCATTTCCGTTTTCTTAACGATTTCAATATTCAGAATCACAACAGGACTAAAACTATATAAGATTTGCATGGATTTATTAAGACACTTTATGTTGCCTAAGTATTTTGTATGTGTCAAATTATACTGTTCTTATCTCAATATATTTGTTATTATCATAAAATCTTAAAAACACCTACCACAAGAGATAAAAGCATTGCATTACTTTTTCGTTTAAATTCGGGTATATCTATTATAGTATTTCTATATTTTGCATGTGTTATATTATACTGTTTTTCTGAAGATGAAGCTAGTGGAAACATATTGTGTTAAGATATGATACAAAATGTAAACGATATCGATTAACTCGTGCATTGTGTTTGATAAAATAGTACAATGTTCATAACAGTTATTTCCCCAGTATACGTAACGTATATTTTGTTTAATTTAGATACCTTTGTGACTGCAACCTTATACAAAAGTCATTGACTCGATGAATAATAAATTTTACTAATGTGCTAAATCAATGCCTTTCTGATAAGAGGCCGAAATGATATACGTTTTTAGCTCACCTTGCCCAAAGGGTGCGGCGTCCGTCGTCCGTCGACAATATTTTACTTAAAACAACTTCTTCCCAATAACCAAAAGGCCAAGAGTGATGATATTTGGCCTGTAGCATGCTGGGATGAAGTCTACAACATTGTTCAAATGGATGACCTTGACCCACTTTCAATGTCACAGGGGTCAAATACGTTAAAGTCTTCAAACGACTTTTACTCAATAACCAAGAGGCCCAGGGTACTGATATTGTGCCTGTAGCATGCTGGGATGAAGGGCTACCAAGTTTGTTCAAATGAATGACATTGACTTATATTCAAGGTCACATGGGTCAACTATGTTAAATACCTGTAAAACGACTTCTTCTAAATAACCAAAATGCCTAGGATGATGATGATATTTGGCAAGTAGCA
>NW_018408470.1:2406-7339 GCF_002113885.1 Mizuhopecten yessoensis
ATGTTTTTTCAAGGTCACATAATGTGTTAAGGTATCAAACAAAATGTAAACGGTATCGATTAACTCGGGTATTCTGTTTTTGATATCTATACCTTAAAATAGTGCAATGTTCATAACAGTTATTTCCCCAGTATACGTAACGTATATTTTGTTGAATTTAGATACCTTTGTGACTGCAACCTTATACAAAAGTCATTGACTCGATGAATAACAAGTTTTACTATTGTGCTGAATCAATGCCTTTCTGATAGGAGACCCAAATGATATATGTTTTTTATTATACAATATTCAGTAAAAGAGGTTATAACAACTGTACATTTCTGGCAGTTTTCTTGTCACTTAAACATCGATACCCGTTTTAAAATACTCATTTTTATGGATACTGATGTTTGACAGGTTAGGTTAGTCGACATTATTTTTTATGATATCGGCATAATTCGAGAATATGTCAACAACATCTGTGAATATATCGACATAATTCATTGTTTAAGAAATATATGTCTCATAAGTAGGCAACATAATGTTCTAATGTGACACCGGATGCTTAGATCGTTGATTTTAAACGGGATAATGGACATAGTTCGGCAATTCAATATAGATATGTCTGGAATGTACTGAAATATGCTTGTATGATAAAAACTAATGCAATATAAACGGAAAAGATGCTCTATCGTACTAACTTAACAACATTATACATTATTATTATTTTTTTTATATTTTTTTTTTAAATCATAAGAACAGATGACAGCAAATTATTGCTTCAACCAATTATACACTTATGCTAAAGCATGTGGCCCTTATGTATTGCATATGCAAACCAAAATACAGTACCATTAAAACTATGCATTTACTGTGTCGTCCGACCTCTTTGTACTTTAAGATAATGATTCGATTTTTTATTGTTCCCTTTGTGTGTAAGTTATGTTGAAATCATTCTCTACGATGTGTAATAGTATACAATTAACTTGTAATTATGTTGATATGTACAGCGGCCATATAGGTAAAACGTTTTGGTTACTAGTTTTATTATATGGATGTAAGGGACATTCCATTGTAAAACGTGACACAAATGTAATTCCCTAAATAATAAAACACGCTTGTCGGTTAACCGATACGCTCCCCTGTAGTTACTAATGCACTGTGGTAATAATCGTATACACGACAATGTGTTATTAATTAAACATGTATCGTGTTAACCACTTGCTATAGAACTAGCGATGATTATCAATCAATTTTTGAACACTCAACTAAATATGTTTTTGATCAGTTCAATTTGTTGAAAATATCTTAAAGTGAAATGTAATTAACTCCATTTATGCATCGATTTCCGTAAACCAGGTAAACAATTACTGTTCCTAGAGCCGATATTTCACCGCAACGTTTTTGTTATTAAATTAGGTACTTACATCTTTCATCAGAAAATTTATTATCGATTTAAACCTGCTTCAATCATAGGCCTTATCGTTTTGCATAATATGTTTCGGTTGCATAGGTTTTTGCAATTGCGTATTTGGAAGAAGAGATTATAAGAGCGTTGCATATGTGAATTCAATGCAATTTGCCATGTAAAGTCGATAATACATAAGGAAATTTCCTCCCAAAAGAAGCATTGCAGTACTTTGGATATAATTGTAATGATTTGCTGAGTTTTTAAATTAGGTTAGAATCTTATCAAGTTGTAGCTTACCTAAAATTGTAGGCCAGTTTCAGGATTTAAATTGGTGAATCAATTTCCCCTAATAAACTTTTTCTATGAAATGTCAAAATTTAATTAATGTTGAATATTATTTTCGATCACATCCTATAATTGGTTTGCAGTCTTTCATGATAGTCCTGTTACAGTTACCAGTATCTAAATATTCCAATAGTCAGAATCATATAAATATTTGCTTTTAAGGGCACCTGAGCTTTGCTCAAGGAAAATATTGGTAAATGTTCCCTTTGGGGCCCCGCATGGAAAGAAAGATCATCAGGGGCTTTACTTAAATTGTAAACTTCAGGACCCCCGCGCTATCCGTTTTCCCTTGGGGAGGAGGTAAAGGTTACTATAGTTTATATAGGGAAACAACACTTTTGGGTATATTTTGACAATTTTCTGTAGGAAATTATTCTTACTTGGTGAGAATTATCCTTGGAGAAAGTTGGTTTTAAATTGTAAAATTGGGATTCCTACCCCCACCCTAGGGGCCAGGGCGGGGCCCCAAAGGGAAAATTAACCAATATTTAAAAAAAAATTCTTCTCCAAACTCAGAGGTACGACAGTCATTTTCTCTGCATGGATGAAAAGATCATCAAGGGCTTTATATAAATTGTAAATTTCAGGACCCCCAAGCTATCCGTGTTTTCCCTTTGGGAGGGGGTAAAGTTTACTTTAGTTTATATAGGGAAACAACATTTTCGGGTATATTTTGACAAATTTCTGTAGGAAATTATTCTTACTTAGTCAGAATCATCTGAGGTGGGTGAGGGTATAACACATGTATGGAAAGATCATCAGGGGCTTTACTTAAATTGTAAATTTCAGGACCCCCGAGCTCTCCGTGTTCTTCCTTTGGGAGGGGGTAAAGTTTACTATAGTTTATATAGGGAAACAACACTTTTGGGTATATTTTGACAATTTTCTGTAGGAAATTATTCTTACTTGGTCAGAATCATTTGCGGTGGGTGAGGGTATAACATTGTAAAATTGGAATTCCTGCCCCATCCCCAGGGGCTAGGGCGGGGCCCCAAAGGGAACATTTACCAATATTTTAAAATTCTTATCATTTGATGACATGACAAGTATTGTATTTGACCGCTAAGGCCCTTGGACCTCTTGTTCTATAAAACATCACAATTCAATTAATGTTTAGTATTATTTCGATTACATCCTACATTTGGTTTGCAGTCTTTCATGATAGTCCCGTAACCAGTTTCTAAAGATTCCAATAGTCAGAATCATATAAATATTTGCATTTTTCAAAAAGAAACCTTTAATATGTTTAATATGAAGCTTCAATTTGATGCGTAAGTTGTGTTGGAATCATTCTCTATAATGTATCAGAGTACATGTTTAGTTGTGAGTTTATTGATATAAACAGTGACTATTCTAGCAAAAATTGATAGTATAGCAATTAATTACATTCCGTTGATTCAATATTACAATATTTCCACCACTTTTTCGTAATTTCCGACGTAAATGAAAAGGTTGAAATTCGATTAGCCTANTTACTATAGTTTATATAGGGAAACAACACTTTTGGGTATATTTTGACAATTTTCTGTAGGAAATTATTCTTACTTGGTGAGAATTATCCTTGGAGAAAGTTGGTTTTAAATTGTAAAATTGGGATTCCTACCCCCACCCTAGGGGCCAGGGCGGGGCCCCAAAGGGAAAATTAACCAATATTTAAAAAAAAATTCTTCTCCAAACTCAGAGGTACGACAGTCATTTTCTCTGCATGGATGAAAAGATCATCAAGGGCTTTATATAAATTGTAAATTTCAGGACCCCCAAGCTATCCGTGTTTTCCCTTTGGGAGGGGGTAAAGTTTACTTTAGTTTATATAGGGAAACAACATTTTCGGGTATATTTTGACAAATTTCTGTAGGAAATTATTCTTACTTAGTCAGAATCATCTGAGGTGGGTGAGGGTATAACACATGTATGGAAAGATCATCAGGGGCTTTACTTAAATTGTAAATTTCAGGACCCCCGAGCTCTCCGTGTTCTTCCTTTGGGAGGGGGTAAAGTTTACTATAGTTTATATAGGGAAACAACACTTTTGGGTATATTTTGACAATTTTCTGTAGGAAATTATTCTTACTTGGTCAGAATCATTTGCGGTGGGTGAGGGTATAACATTGTAAAATTGGAATTCCTGCCCCATCCCCAGGGGCTAGGGCGGGGCCCCAAAGGGAACATTTACCAATATTTTAAAATTCTTATCATTTGATGACATGACAAGTATTGTATTTGACCGCTAAGGCCCTTGGACCTCTTGTTCTATAAAACATCACAATTCAATTAATGTTTAGTATTATTTCGATTACATCCTACATTTGGTTTGCAGTCTTTCATGATAGTCCCGTAACCAGTTTCTAAAGATTCCAATAGTCAGAATCATATAAATATTTGCATTTTTCAAAAAGAAACCTTTAATATGTTTAATATGAAGCTTCAATTTGATGCGTAAGTTGTGTTGGAATCATTCTCTATAATGTATCAGAGTACATGTTTAGTTGTGAGTTTATTGATATAAACAGTGACTATTCTAGCAAAAATTGATAGTATAGCAATTAATTACATTCCGTTGATTCAATATTACAATATTTCCACCACTTTTTCGTAATTTCCGACGTAAATGAAAAGGTTGAAATTCGATTAGCCTATTCATATGCACTGTAAATATTTTTGTCATGTGGTCATGATCATATACATGACGTTATGTATAGAACGTGTGTCTTGTAATAGTTGCAATACCTTCAGCAATTAGTACTAATTGAGGTTAACACGCAATGGTCAATTTTATCAAATCTGCAGCTGCGTTTATGACTTTGTGTCCCAAATAAAAGCAATGCTTGTTTTGTATGATATGTGTTAAATGCCACACCTGTTGCTAATTTTTTACCTTTCTGTTTCCTTTTCATTCTGCAGTTGGTAAGTACAATCTTTTTTTATTTATTTCTTACATAAAAGTGAACACACATTTTCCATAAAAAGATAAGATAGCATGTTATTATATTATCAATAAGAGTAACAAATAATGATTCCATACGTCAATCGTTACAGTTGTGTAATGCATACAATTGACAATTTATCACAGTTGCTTGTATTGAATTAAAATCACGCATTGCGAGTATTATCGATGTTGTACATTGACATGCACATGGTATTTATACTTACGTTTTTTTTCTAAAATTAATATTTATCAATCGGTTTACCCATCACGTC
>NW_018408471.1:0-2122 GCF_002113885.1 Mizuhopecten yessoensis
ATTGTGTTAGGGTGTGTGTTGTAACAGTATTGTTCCTGACTTGTAGTGGTGTTTTCCACAATTTTTGTTCGATCGCTTGGTTTTCGGAAGGACACTTATTGATGTTTCCAGCCTCTTTCTGTTGATTGTGTGATGCTTTAAAGGTTTTCCTGTTGAATTGATTGTTGTTTGGGAGTGCCTTTTTGTTGTTAAGTTGATTTATTTTGAAAGCACTTGCTGGTGTTTCCATAGATTCAATGGTGTTTGACTGTTAGATGTTCGAAAGACCCTGTCGCTGTCTTAAGGTTAATAAATATCTTGACATTACCCACAAATATAACCCGTGATTACAACGAGAAAAGGTGCTGATTATAAAACCTGTATCTGTAACAGGAGCGGAGCGAGAAAGACATGGCCCAGCACGAGGTCGAGATGAAGGACCTTCAGCGGATCATCAACCATGACAACACGCTCAAGCAGTTCCTTGTATTCAAGGCGCATGACCGCGCCGAGTTAAAAGAAGAGGAAGAGGCCAAGAAAAACAAAAGTATAGTTTACATTCTAGGCCTCATCGTCTGTCAGGCTTTAGGATAAAGCCATGCGTTGGGTCCAAATGACGATTTTTAACAGTTAAATTTGCTTTTATGTCTTATATATGAAACATCTGGCGATCATGAAATAGTATTATAATGTAAAAGTATGCCGTGTCTAATATGGTGATCACTTAATTACCACGTCAGTTTGATACTTTATTGCTTATAAATAATATATTGTTCCTACGTAGATGCGCGAGACAAGGACACGGACGCTGAGCGGGAACAGATCAATGTGTACGAGGAAGCTTTTGACCGTATAAAGGAGGCTACCAACAAGCATGTCATCTCCGTTATTGTCGACGATTTCATCGCCCGCGAGGACGAAAACTTCGCTCTCTTTAACTACGTCAACGAGATGAACGAGGAAGTGGAAGGACTACAAGAGGAAATCCGAAAAACAGTGGTGGAGATGGAGAGCTTTGAGACCGAGGATATCCGAATGATGGAATCTAGCAAAAGCATATTGCTCGACTTACAGGTTAGAACATAGGTTACAGGCACCTTAAACAGCTTAACACATTTGGTTGTCTGTGGCAATGGGGCCAGATACATGGGAGATGGGGGAGGGGGGGGGGGAGGGGCTGACACAGGGGCCAGACACAGGTTAGATTGTTGAACTGTCAAAATGCTAAAATCAAACACGGCATATACTAACGTGTACACAGTAATTCAACGTGGTTAGCTCAAATCGTCTGCCACCGATTGCTCAAAGCTTAGTTGAGAGTTAACCAGTTGTTAGGGAAAATGTTAAAATTTTAATACAACAAAATTACCATCCTCTGACATGATTTCACTGCTATAGGTGTGTTGATCAGACTGAAGTGTTCTGAGGATCGGTTTTTCATTGAAAGCACATTTTTTTCATTGGCATCAATTTGAATTTTTCACAAACATTTGAGCAATCGAGGCCAGGTTTCCAGAATTTCGAAAACAAAACTGTCCTGACTAATGTTTGTATTTTTATAACATTTGAGGAGCCAACAGTTTACGGAGCATTAACAGGTTTTAATGTCACACCACTGCTGTCATCCAATAAAAAAAATCTTCTCTATAATTCCCTTCGTCCTTTTCTCCTTTTCCAATTTACGTTTTGAAACATTTTTTTTTATATAATTGACACTTAGTGTCCTACGCCATCTTAAGAAATATGAAAATATATACATCTTATATTTTTCCCATCCAAAATGTGGAAATTTGGTGTGTTAAAACTAAACCAGATTATCCTGATTGATATAATTTGACTTCGAACTTTATATAGTACAAATAATTAATTTCAGTTGAGGTACGCCCGTGTGGTTGCCGAAACGGATGTTGCGCAGACGAAGATTGGCGTGACCAAAGGTGTCCTGGACGAGCTACGAAGTGGTGTGACGTCACTGTTTGATACGATCCACTGTGACTCGAGCACTATCACGGCTATGTTAGGGAGCGAGGAGGCGATCACAGACAAAAACATCCTCCACTACATGGGCATCATGGAGCAGCGGACTATGGAGATGCTGCAAATACAACAGTACCTCCACCTCAAGGTAGTCACTGGTCCCAAA
>NW_018408471.1:3408-3477 GCF_002113885.1 Mizuhopecten yessoensis
AAACAGTACCTCCACCTCAAGGTTGTCATTGGTCCCACCAAGGTCATATCATTATACTACCCTCAGGTC
>NW_018408471.1:6668-9399 GCF_002113885.1 Mizuhopecten yessoensis
ATACTACCCTTAGGTCAAACTCACAAATACAACAGTACCTCCACCTCAAGGTAGTCACTGGTCCCACCCCCGGCCAAATCATTAAAATACCCTCAGGTCTAACTCACAAATACAACAGTAGCTCCACCTCAAGGTAGTCACTGGTCCCACCAAGGGCATATCATTATACTACCCTCAGGTAAAACTCACAAATACAACAGTAACTCCACCTCCAGGTAGTCACAGGTCCCACCAAGGCCATATCATTATACTACCCTCAGGTCAAACTCACAAATAATACCGTACCTCCACCTCAAGGTAGTCACTGGTCCCACCAAGGGCATATCATTATACTACCCTCAGGTAAAACTCACAAATACAACAGTAACTCCACCTCCAGGTAGTCACAGGTCCCACCAAGGCCATATCATTATACTACCCTCAGGTCAAACTCACAAATACAACAGTACCTCAACCTGCAGGTAGTCACAGATCCCACCAAGGGCATATCATAATACTGCCTCCAGGTCAAACTCACAAATACAACAGTACCTCCACCTCAAGGTAGTCACAGGTCCCAAATACAACAGTACCTTCACCTCAAGGTAGTCACAGGTCAAAAATACAACAGTACCTCCACCTCAAGGTATTCATGGACCCAACCCGGGCCATATTATATACTACCCTCAGGTCAAACTCACAAATACAACAGTACCTCCACCTCAAGGTAGTCACAGGTCCCAAATACAACAGTATCTCCACCTCAAGGTATTCATGGACCCACCCCGGGCCATATTATTATACTACCCTCAGGTCAAACTCACAAATTCAACAGTACCTCCACCTCAAGGTATTCATGGATCCACCCCGGGCCATATTATTATACTCCCCTCAGGTCAAACTCACAAATACAACAGTACCTCCACCTCAAGGTAGTGACTGGTCCCACCCCCGGCCAAATCATTAAAATACCCTCAGGTCAAACTCACAAATACAACAGTACCTCCACCTCAAGGTAGTCAAATGTCCCAAATACAACAGTACCTCCACCTCAAGGGAGTCACTGGTCCCAAATACAACAGTACCTCCACCTCAAGGTAGTCACTGGTCCCAAATACAATAGTATCTCCATCTCAAGGTAGTCAGTGGTCCCACCCCGGGCAATATCATTATACTACCCTGAGGTCAAACTCACAAACACAACCGTACCTCCACCTCAAGGTAGTCACTGGTCCAACCCCGGGCCATATCATTGTACTCCCCTCAGGTCAAACTAACAAATACAACAGTACCTACCCTCCATCTCAAGGTAGTCACTGGTCCCATCCCAGGCCTTATCATTATACTCACCCTCAGGTCAAACTCACAAATACAACAGTACCTCCATCTCAAGGTAGTCACTGGTCCCATCCCAGGCCTTATCATTATACTCACCCTCAGGTCAAACTCACAAATGCAACAGTACCTACACCTCAAGGTAGTCACTGGTCCCACCAAGGGCCATATCATTATACTACCCTCAGGTCAAACTCACAAATACAACAGTACCTCCATCTCAAGGTAGTCACTGGTCCCATCCCAGGCCATATCATTATACTCACCCTCAGGTCAAACTCACAAATACAACAGTACCTACACCTCAAGTGGTCCCAAATACAACAGTACCTCCACCTCAAGGAAGTCACTTGTCCTAACCACAACAGTACCTCCACCTTAAGGTAGCCACTGGTCCCACCCCGGGCAATATCATTATACTACCCTCAGGTCAAACTAACAAATACAACAGTACCCTACCCTCAGGTCAAACTCACAAATAAATCCTCCATCTCAAGGTATTCACTGGTCCCACCCCAGGCCATATCATTATACTCACCCTCAGGTCAAACCCACAAATACAACAGTACCTACACCTCAAGTGGTCCCAAATACAACAGTACCTCCACCTCAAGGAAGTCACTTGTCCTAACCACAACAGTACCTCCACCTTAAGGTAGCCACTGGTCCCACCCCGGGCAATATCATTATACTACCCTCAGGTCAGTCTCACAAATACAACAGTACCTCCACCTCAAGGTAGTCCCTGGTCCCATCCCAGGCCATATCATTATACTACCCTCAGGTCAACCTCACAAATACAACAGTACCTCCACCTCAAGGAAGTCACTGGTCCCACCCCAGGCAATATCATTATACTACCCTCAGGTCAATCTCACAAATACAACAGTACCTCCACCTCAAGGTAGTCACTTGTCCTAACCACAACAGTACCTCCACCTTAAGGTAGTCACTGGTCCCACCCCGGGCAATATCATTATACTACCCTCAGGTCAAACTCACAAATACAACAGTTCCTCCATCTCAAGGTATTCACTGGTCCCATCCCAGGCCATATCATTATACTCACCCCTGGTCAAACTCACAAATACAACAGTACCTCCACCTCAAGGAAGTCTTTGGTCCCACCCTGGGCCGTATAATCATATTACCCCCAGGTCAAACTCACAAATATAACAGTACCTCCGCCTCAAGGTAGTCACTGGTCCAACCAAGGGCCTTATTATTATAATACCCTCAGGTCAAACTCACAAATACAACAGTACCTCCACCTCAAGGAAGTCACAGGTCCCACAAAGGGCATATCATTATACTACCCTCAGGTTATACTCACAAATACAACAGTACCTCCATCTCAAGGTAGTCAGTGGTTCCACCCCGGGCAATATCATTATACTACCCTCAGGTCAAACTCACA
>NW_018408471.1:12691-21096 GCF_002113885.1 Mizuhopecten yessoensis
ACCTCAAGTAGTCATTGGTCCAACCCCGGGCTATATCATTATACTACCCTCAAGTCAAACTCCCAAATACAACAGTACCTCCACCTCAAGGTAGTCACTGGTCCCAAATACAACAGTACCTCCCCCCCAAGGTAGTCACTGGTCCAACCCCGGGCTATATCATTATACTACCCTCAAGTCAAACTCCCAAATACAACAGTACATCCACCTTCAGTTAGTCACTGGTCCAACCCCGGGCTATATCATTATACTACACTCAGGTCAAACTCCCAAATACAACAGTACATCCACCTCAAGGTAGCCACTGGTCCCACCCTCGGCCATATCATTATACTACCCTCAGGTCAAACTCACAAATACAACCGTACCTCCACCTCAAGGTAGTCATTGGTCCAACCCCGGGCTATATCATTATACTACACTCAGGTCAAACTCCCAAATACAACAGTCCCTCCCCCTCAAGGTAGTCACTGGTCCAACGCCGGGCTATATCATTATACTACCCTCAAGTCAAACTCCCAAATACAACAGTCCCTCCCCCTCAAGGTAGTCACTGGTCCAACCCCGGGCTATATCAGTATACTACCCTCAGGTCAAACTCACAAATACAACCGTACCTCCACCTCAAGGTAGTCACTTGTCCCACCAAGGGCCTTATTATTATACTACCCTCAGTTCAAACTCACAAATGCAACAGTACCTTCACCTCAAGGAAGTCACAGGTCCCACAAAGGGCATATCCCCCGGATAGGTAGTCACTGTTCCCAGATACAACGGTACCTTTACTTCAAGGTAGTCACTGGTCCCTACCCCGACCATATCATTAAAATACCCTCATGTCAAACTCACAAATACAACAGTACCTCCACCTCAAGGTAGTCACTGGTCCCAACCACAACAGTACCTCCACCTCAAGGTAGTCACTGGTCCCACCAGGGGCATATCATTATACTACCCTCAGGTCAAACTAACGAATACAACAGTACCTCCACCTTCAGGTAGTCACTGGTCCCACCCCGGGCAATATAATTATACTCCCCTCAGGTCAAATTCACAAATACAACAGTACCTCCACCTCAAGGTAGTCACTGGTCCCCCCCCGGGCTATATCAGTATACTACCCTCAGGTCAAATTCACAAATACAACAGTACCTCCACCTCAAGGTAGTCACAATTATACTCCCCTCAGGTCAAATTCACAAATACAACAGTACCTCCACCTCAAGGAAGTCACTGGTCCCACCAAGGGCATATCATTATACTACCCTCAGTGGTCCAACCCCAGGCTATATCAGTATACTACCCTCAGGTCAAACCCACAAATACAACAGTACCTCCACCTCAAGGAAGTCACAGGTCCCATAAAGGGCATATCCCCCGGATAGGTAGTCACTGGTCCCAGATACAACAGTACCTCCACTTCAAGGTAGTCACTGGTCCAACCCCGGGTTATATCAGTAACCTATCCTCAGGTCAAACTCACCAATACAACAGTACATTCCCCTAAAGGTAGCCACTGGTCCCACCCCCGCCCCTATCATTATATTACCCCCCGGTCAAACTCACAAATACAACAGTACCAGTAACCTACCCTCAGGTCAAACTCACCAATACAACCAGTACCTCCACCTCAAGGTAGTCACTGGTCCCAACCACAACATCATTATACTACCCTCAGGTCAAACTGACGAATACAACAGTACCTCCACCTTCAGGAAGTCACTGGTCCCACCCCGGGCAATATAAATATACTCCCCTCAGGTCAAATTCACAAATACAACAGTACCTCCACCTCAAGGTAGTCACTGGTCCCAACCACAACATCATTATACTACCCTCAGGTCAAACTAACGAATACAACAGTACCTCCACCTTCAGGAAGTCACTGGTCCCACCCCGGGCAATATAAATATACTCCCCTCAGGTCAAATTCACAAATACAACAGTACCTCCACCTCAAGGAAGTCACTGGTCCCACCAAGGGCATATCATTATACTACCCGCAGGTCAAACTAACAAATACAACAGTACCTCCACCTGCAGTTAGTCACTGGTCCCACCCCGGGCAATATAAATATACTCCCCTCAGGTCAAATTCACAAATTCAGGTCAAACTCACAAATACAACAGTCCCTCCACCTCAAGGAAGTCACAGGTCCCATAAAGGGCATATCCCCCGGATAGGTAGTCACTGGTCCCAGATACAACAGTACCTCCACTTCAAGGTAGTCACTGGTCCAACCCCGGGTTATATCAGTAACCTACCCTCAGGTCAAACTCACCAATACAACAGTACATTCACCTAAAGGTAGCCACTGGTCCCACCCCCGCCCATATCATTATATTACCCCCAGGTCAAACTCACAAATACAACAGTACCTCCACCTCAAGGAAGTCACAGGTCCCACAAAGGGCATATCCCCCGGATAGGTAGTCACTGGTCCAACTCCGGGCTATATCATTATACTACCCTCAGGTCAAACTCACAAACACAACAGTACCTCCACCTCAAGGTAGTCACTGGTCACAAACACAACAGTCCCTCAACCTCAAGGTAGTCACTGGTCCCAAATACAACAGTACCTCCACCTCAAGGTAGTCAATGGTCCAACCCCGGGCTATATCATTTTACTACCCTCAGGTCAAACTCACAAATACAACAGTACCTCCACCTCATGGTAGTCACTGGTCCAACTCCGGGCTATATCATTATACTACCCTCAGGTCAAACTCACAAATACAACAGTACCTCCACCTCAAGGTAGTCACTGGTCCCAACCACAACAGTACCTCCACCTCAAGGTAGTCATTGGGCCCACCCCTGGCCATATCAATATATTACCCCCAGGTAAAACTCACAAATATAACAGTACCTCCACCTCAAGGTAGTCACTGGTCCCAAATACAACAGTACCTCCAGCTCAAGGTAGTCACTGGTCACAAACACAACAGTACCTCAACATCAAGGTAGTCACTGGTCCAACCCCGGGCTATATCATTTTACTACCCTCAGGCCAAACTCACAAATACAACAGTCCCTCCAGCTCAAGGTAGTCACTGGTCCCAACCACAACAGCACCTCCACCTCAAGGTAGTGATTGGTCCCAAATACAACAGCACCTCCACCTTCACTGGTCCAACCCCGGGCTATATCATTTTACTACCCTCAGGCCAAACTCACAAATACAACAGTCCCTCCAGCTCAAGGTAGTCACTGGTCACAAACACAACAGTACCTCAAGTACCTCCACCTCATGGTAGTCACTGGTCCAACTCCGGGCTATATCATTATACTACCCTCAGTTCAAACTCACAAATACAACAGTACCTCCTCCTCAAGGTAGTCAATGGTCCCAAATACAACAGTTCCTCCACCTCAAGGTAGTGCCTGGTCCCAAATACAACAGCACCTCCACCTCAAGGTAGACACTAGTCCCAAATACAACAGCACCTCCACCTTCACTGGTCCAACCCCGGGCTATATCAGTATACTACCCTCAGGTCAACCTCACAAATACAACAGTACCTCAACCTCAAGGTAGTCACTGGACCCAACCACAACAGAACCTCCACCTCAAGGTAGTGATTGGTCCCAAATACAACAGCCCCTCCACCTCAAGGTAGTCAATGGTCACAAATACAACAGTACCCCCACCCCAAGGTAGTCAGTGGTCCCACCACGGGCCATATCATGATACTACCCTCAGGTCAAACACACAAATACAACAGTACCTTCACATCAAGGTAGTCACTGGTCCAACCCCGGGCTATATCATTTTACTACCCTCAGGTCAAACACACAAATACAACAGTACCTCCTCCTCAAGGTAGTCAATGGTCCAACCCCGGGCTATATCATTTTACTACCCTCAGGTCAAACACACAAATACAACAGTACCTCCTCCTCAAGGTAGTCAATGGTCCAACCCCGGGCTATATCATTTTACTACCCTCAGGTCAAACGTACCTCCACTTCAAGGTAGTCACTGGTCCCACCAAGGGACTTATTATTATACTACCCTCAGGTCAAACTCAAAAATACAACAGTACCTCCATCTCAAGGTAGTCACTGGTCCCAACCACAACCGTACCTCCACCTCAAGGTAGTGCCTGGTCCCAAATACAACAGCCACTCCACCTCAAGGTAGTCAATGGTCCCAAATACAACAGTTCCTCCACCTCAAGGTAGTGACTGGCCTCAAGGTAGTCACTGGTACCAACCACAACAGTACCTCCACCTCAAGCAAATGCAACAGTACCTTCACCTCAAGGAAGTCACAGGTCCCACAAAGGGCATATCATACAACGGTACCTTTACTTCAAGGTAGTCACTGGTCCCAAATACAACAGTACCTCCACCTCAAGGTAGTGACTGGTCCCAAATACAACAGCACCTCCACCTCAAGGTAGTCACTAGTCCCAAATACAACAGTACCTCCACCTCAAGGTAGTCACTGGTCCCAAATACAACAGTACCTCCACATCAAGGTAGTCACTGGTCCCAAATACAACAGTACCTACACCTCAAGGTAGTCACTGGTCACAAACACAACAGTACCTCAACCTCAAGGTAGTCACTGGTCCCAAATACAACCGTACCTCCACCTCAAGGTAGTCACTGGTTACAAATACAACAGTACCTCCACGTCAAGGTAGTCACTGGTCACAAACACAACACTACCTCCACCTCAAGGTAGTCACTCGTCCCAAATACAACAGTACCTCCACCTCAAGGTAGTCACTGGTCCCAAATACAACAGTACCTCCACCTCAAGGTAGTCACTCGTCCCAAATACAACAGTACCCCCACCTCAAGGTAGTCACTGGTCACAAACACAACAGTACCTCAACCAACACTAGTCCCGTGTCAAATTCTAAAACCTCCCCGGGTTAAATCTCAATACTACCTCAGGTCAAGCAGTGTGTTTGTCTGGAACAAACCGAAATAAAACAATAACATAACAGATATGACGATCAAGCTGAAGTGTCACTTGTACTGTTGTCGTCCGCTTCGGTCACTCGGAACTGAGAATTTAGGGGCTCTTGCACACTTTTCCGGAGATGATCGGAATAAGGGAATGATGACTAGGGAAATGGCATGTGATCAATATATTCCTATCAGACAGGCTATCAAATATATGAGGTATAATTCTACCACGTGTCAAACTCTTACACTGCCTTGGGTTATATTGAGAGTGATATTTTGGTGACATACTTGACAACACATTATCATTTTTTATTGGGTCGACTCTGTTGATAGTTTGTGGGGGATGACACGAAATTCAAGATGATCACTGTAGACTCTGGTTAGCTGAGAAAGTGTTGACCGGGGTATCAGTCTACATGTGGTTTTTATTTATAGTTTAGCTTTAGTATACTGAACTAAATGCAACCATTTAACAGTATACCGGCCAATATAAAGCACTTATTTACGATACCAAACATCGTTTGAATTAAATATTTATTTCGATCATGTATTTTTTCTGCTAAAGCGAAACCCGCCGAAACCGGAAAAGAAGGACAAGAAGGGTCAGGAAGCTCCGCCAATAACACAGTTCATACGTACAGATATACCTCCTCCGATATCTATACAGACTCCGGCCTCAGCGTAAGTACCCTACCAGTCCAACTACTGACACCACATCTATACAGACTCCGGCCTCAGCGTAAGTACCCTACCAGTCCAACTACTGACACCACATCTATACAGACTCCGGCCTCAGCGTAAGTACCCTACCAGTCCAACTACTGACACCATATCTATACAGACTCCGGCCTCCGCGTAAGTACCCTACCAGTCCAACTACTGACACCACATCTATACAGACTCCGCCTCAGCGTAAGTACCCTACCAGTGCAACTACTGACACCACACTGGCTTTATATAACTGTCCATAGATGAACATCTGGTGGAACTTATTACCAATGTGTAAGGCGGAAAATGGATTTTCTTTAAACGGCATTAAATGTCATGTCATAATACCGGTATCAGTCACAATATATTGTGACGTCGGCAAAATGACGTTACTTCACACTGTGAAATTATCTTAAATAAGCCAGAAATAATTACTGTATTTTCACCATTGAAATACACTTTAAAATCTAAACAGAATATCATGTTTTCTTCTACTGTCACAAATACCGATTCATTACTTCGCTGAGAACAGTGAGAGAAGCCGGGTCGGGCGCCTTCAGTAGCAAACAACGACCGCTGTCAATTATGACGTCACGTATTTTAGGTGGAATTTATGTTCCCGGGTAAAAACGTAATAAACAGAATAATCTTGGATTCTTGATGAATAATAGCAATTTTATGTTTCAAGAGTGGGTGAATATTTTGACATGTTTTTTTACAAAGTCAGAATATGAAATCTCACTATGTGTAACTACGAAAATAAGCTCGAAGGTATGATATAAATTGATATACATGAATTTTCCTAGTAGAGTGATTTAAATAAAAAAAAAATTCTCTGTTAATGACGGAAGGTTCCTGTGTCAATTCTATTTACAGAGATGACGATGACGTGTCAGATATAATTTGTGGCCAAGATGAAGTGGATATTCGACCTTTGACCCACGAGGAACTCCGCGCGATTGCACAACGGAACATCACCAAGAGAGCGGTCAACAGGGCGGCCAACAGCAGTGCAAGAACAAGTCAAATACGTAGGAGCAAATCGCCTCGCCAACCTTGATTTTGATCATGCCCATTTTAGGTTACACCACACATTTATTTGTTACCTAAAGTGAATAAATAATTATAAAACGCCATTGAAATATATGTTGTTTCTTTGTTATTTTCATTTGCATAAACATTGTTTTCTTGTGTTAACCATGAAGCTTTTGGTTGTCCGCTGACATAAGGTTGAATTCAATTGGGGGTCGTCGGAACTTTCCGAACGAGAAAATTCCTTCTACGAGAAATGCCGATGGTTTCCGAATGGGTTGTATGAATAATTATGGTCGCGCTCAGATTCTGAATTAACATGGATGCCTCGTAATAGAGAATAATACCCTTTCTACTCTGTCTGGGGCGATGTCTATTCACAGATTTCGGACTCAAAACTCCAGTTTATACAAATATATTTACCATCTTATTGCATTGGCACTTTATACCATACCACACGCAGATGACATTCATAAGGCTTTGAATGCCATGACCAGATTTTTTTCGACATCATTTTATGACATCATAATTGTTACGTTGGATAACTCTGATACTCCATGGACAAATGGTTGTTCTCTCAATTAGTTTAAATCTTGTTTAATTCACATGACGTATGTAATACATGATTGAACATAAATGGAGACAGAAACCAGTGTTAACCTGTTACCTTTTATTACTGGTGTCATTTGTAGAATGAGCTTAGGTACCCGCATTTAATTAAAATGTATTTGGAGATTTGCTAGTTAACAAACAATCTATTTAACCTCTAGGTCCTAGATCTACTTTAAACCTGTCAAGCGCTTTTAGTCATTACCGCAAAGGTGACTAGAAATAGTGTTTGTAAATCTGTTAAAGGCTGATGTTATGTGTTGATGATCGATGTCGATAGATTGATGGATTTGATTGATTAAAATAAATATCTGGTATTAAACCTGACGTCAATGTTAATTGTTTATCGTCTGTCGACTTCATGGAGACTGAAAATGAAAAGTCCTTCCCAAATATATAATGGTTGAATAGACAAAATAGGAAATCTGCCAACAGGGTCAGAAATGATAAAAAAAACAGCTTGTTGTGAAATGAAGGCGGCAACGTAGTCCTCGTGTTACAAATGTCAGCGCTCAAAAAAAGACTACTTTAAATAACTGAAATATATCTAGGTCACATCGCTTATCAAAGGCGCATGGGCACTGAGGTAGATACGAACTTTTACCACGTTTGCGACCTCAATGACTGAAAATGAAAACTCCGTCCATACGTTGATTATTTCTTAAATATTATAGATAAAGTCTGTGACAATGACAACTCAGATGCAAATAAAGTTAAACAATATGTTATGACAGAAGAACAGTTAATAACGATTACAAGACATGTGGTGTTACGCCACGACTTCTCACCCCGACCCGATTTCATACCTGGTGACCACATGGTGAGATATAGTGCTAACATTGCTGTCTCACTTCAGCATGACATCCCACCCAGGAAACCATGCAAAACACATGTACATAGGTGACCNCACATGTACATAGGTGACACGTAGGAAACCGTGCAAAACACATGTACATAGGTGACACGTAGGAAACCGTGCAAAACACCTGTACACAGGTGACACGTTGGAAACCGTGCAAAACACATGTACATAGGTGACACGTAGGAAACCGTGCAAAACACATGTACATAGGTGATACATCCGTGGTGTTTTTCGAATTAACTTTATTTTATAACAATGAAACAACTC
>NW_018408472.1:0-2159 GCF_002113885.1 Mizuhopecten yessoensis
CTGACTATATCAGTAGACGTATGACAGATATATAGTGTAGTCCTGTTATAAGTCCTCTGACTATAACACTAGCCATAAAATAATGTCTGTACATGTTCATTAATATTCAGCATTGCTGACTTAGACCTGTATTGATCTGTACGCACTGTGTAGACTTCTTCTTCTAAATGTAAATATATACAGACAGAATACATATACATCAATGTATACCACACTCACAAGACTTTACAAGACACAGTGAAACAGAACAGTTACATGTACATATACAATATGTATATATGTATATGTATAAAAAGTACGATCTAACAACCGACTAGAAAAACAAACTGCTTTCACCCTTCACAGAGGCTCATGGGCCTTAACGGTCACCCAAATTCTGATATATTTATACAGAGAGTTGATTTTTGTTTTTAAAACATGAACAGAAGTATTATTCAAAGTGACAAAAAACAATAAAACAACCTTATTCAATATCTAACATACAGATTTAAGACTTAAAAGTATTTGAATTAAGCACCTCTGATTTTAAACAAGAACAAGAGGCCCAATGGGCCTGCATCGCTCACCTGGTATAAATCTCACACTTGTAACCTTAAAAGTGATCTAAAATAAAGCTACAGGCAAAATATCAGAATTTATGATTAAAATTCATTCAAAAGTCCCATTTTTGTTTTTTTTAAACATTTCACCCCTGTGATTGAAAGTCGAACCAAGTCATTATGTTGAACAAATTTTATAGCCTTTCATCTCAGGATGCAACTTGCAAAGTATCAACATCCTTGGATTCAGAAGAGGTCGTTTAAAGATTTTACAAATTTGACCCCTGTGACCTTGAATATAAGTCAAAGTCATTCACTTTAACAAACATAGTAGTCCTTGATCCAAGCATGCTACTGATTAAATATCAACATCCTGGTCCTTTTGGTTATTCAGAACAAGTTGTTTAAAAAATTTGAACATATTTGCTCCTTGTGACCTTGAATATGATTCAAGGTCATACATTTGAACAAACTTGGTAGCCCTTGATCCTAGTATGCTACTGACCAAATATCATCACCCTGTGCATTTTGGTTATTCAAAAGAAGTTGTTTAATGTTTTTCACATATTTGACCCCTGTGACCTTGAATATAGGTGAAGGTCATTCATTTTAACAAACTTGATAGCCATTTACCCTAGCATGCTACTGGCCAAATATCATCACTCTTGGCATTTTGGTTATTGAGAAGAAGTTGTTAAAATATTTTGAACATATTTGCTCCTTGTGACCTTGAATATGTTTCAGGGTCATACATTTGAACAAACTTGGTAGCCCTTGATCCTAGTATGCTACTGACTAAATATCATCACCCTGGGCATTTTGGTTATTCAAAAGAAGTTGTTTAATGTTTTTCACATATTTGACCCCTGTGACCTTGAATATAGGTGAAGGTCATTCATTTTAACAAACTTGATAGCCATTTACCCTAGCATGCTACTGGCCAAATATCATCACTCTGGGCATTTTGGTTATTGAGAAGAAGTTGTTTAAAGTTTTTTACATATTTGACCCCTGTGACCTTGAATATGGGAGAAGGTCATTCATTTGAACAACTTTGTAGCCCTTCATTTCAGCATGCTACTGGCCAAATATCATCACCCTGGGCATTTTGTTATTGAGAAGAGGTTGTTTCAAAGTTTTTTAAGACAATTGACCCCTGTGACCTTAAATATAATTGAAGGTCATTCATTTGAACAAACTTGGTAGCCCTTCACCCAAGCATGCTACTGGCCAAATATCATCTCCCTGGGCAGTTTGGTTATCGAGAAGAAGATGTTTAAAGTTTTTAACATATTTGACCCCTGTGACCTTAAAAATGGGTCAAGGTCATTAATTTTAACAAACTTTGTAGCCCTTCATCCCAGTTTGCTTCTGGCCAAATATCGACAGCCTAGGCCTTTCAGTTATTAAGAAGAAGTCGCTTAAAGTAAAATATTGACGCCGGACGATGGACGGACGACGGACGCCGCGCCACGGCATAAGCTCACTTGGCACTTCGTGCCAGGTGAGCTAAAAATGAGGACATTTTAGCACACTGACTCCTTTGGGCCCCACCCTCCAGCCCTTTGGGGTAGCGCTGGCTCAAAATGTTCAAAGTATCATACTGTCAACTCAGGGTTA
>NW_018408472.1:2271-100613 GCF_002113885.1 Mizuhopecten yessoensis
AATTGTGCCCCCTCCCGTTCCCCAGGGGTAAACGTGACACCCTAGGGTCATAAAATTTACAATTTTGATAGAGCACCTTAAAACCCTTCCATCTATGAAGAGTATTTGATTCTACCATATCTGGGTCTTGAGAAGAAGATTTTGAAATTTTAGTCTATTAAACCTTTTTTGGCCCCACCCATCCGCCCCTGGGGGTCAATCAGGGCCGATATGTGCATACCATCAAACTGCTATCCAATACTGATAATGCTAACCCAAATTGAATTACTTCCAATGGAAATTAAACAAATGTTAGTCCAAAATGTGATTTTCCTATATAAGCTATAGTAAAGTTTACCCCCACCCCAGGGGGAAACGTGAGACCCCAGAGTCAAGAAATACACAATTTTGGTTAAGCACCTTAAGACCCTTCCAACTATGAAGAGTATTTGATTCTACCATATGTGCGTCTTGAGAAGAAGATTTTTGAAATTTTAGTCAATTTGACCCTTTTTGGCCCCGCCCCTCAAGCCCCTGGGGGCTGGGGACCAAATCAGCCACTATTTTTGTTGACCTTTGGCCATGGAAGAATTCTGCAAAATTTCATTGTAATTGGTTCAGGGGTTTTGGAGAAGAAGTCGAAAATGTAACGACGGACAAAAGGCGATCGCAATAGGTCACTTGAAACTTTGTCTCAGGTCAGGTGACCTAAAAATTACAATGTGACGTTTTGATGACTAGTACGATATGTACACTGTCACCTTCATCAGACAAATGACCAGTGAAGCGTATGTACACAAATGTATAAAGTGTGTACGAGTTCGGCTACACTGTAAGCGTATGCACAATATAGTTGTTATATACGTACCGAAATGACTCGATTCAACTACGCTTTGTTTAATACTCTGTCATAGATGTGCGAGAGTTTCTGAGCCATCGTCTTGATTTAGAACTGAACCAATGCAGCGTATCCAGCTGGATTCCTTTAATTGCCGCTTGAACAGATTAATAGAACCATCCCCGATGTCAGGTATGGATAAGGTAATTCAAACCCAAGGGATGGAATATTGAGCAGGAGACCCGAGGTTTTGCCGATGGTCTTTTGCTCAATATTTTATCCCGAGGGTTTGGATTATCTTATCCATACCTCACATTAGGGATGGATTCTATTTCTTGCTTATTACATAAAACACGTAAAAACAGCTGCTCTTTTAGTAAAGTTGTCAACTGTCAGCGCATTTCTCATTTGCTTATGCACCAATGACAATTGTTAATGACGTCAATGACCATGACTGACCCCAAATCGTCATAAAATGACCTCACGAACAATAGCGTGACCCCGAAGGGTCACTATAATTCACCCGCCAGTCTGCGCGTGTAAGCGATCTAGACCCGTGGGTCGGATAGAATTTATCTCGGTCTTGTCTGCAAGAATGCTCTCTCTGTCCAAAACTTTGGAATTTTCCCAGTCAATCACATAATTTTTCTGTGTGGCATGGTCTGTGATTGCCAGTTTATTTATCTGGGACTTAATGTACATATTAAAGTGGTTGACTTGTACATTGTTTTCAAGTGCAAGACATCTCAAGAACATTTATTTAAGTGAAAGACTTGTGTCAAGTCTTCTGATCTATATATTCGTTTTTCTCTTGCACAAAATGATCCCATCACTATATGTTAATATCATGAAAAAAATTATTAATGATTTTTTTAAATTTTATTGTTCATTTCAAATACAACTTACAAAATGTTCCCCATATTTTTACTACAACAAAAACCCTAGAAAGTGAACCCATATGTTAACAATATCATTTCTATTAAATTCCAGGATTCTTTGTATGATTATTTTGCCTTTAATGTTTTAAAACTTCAAATGAATAAACACTTTTAAATATAATTTCTTTTTCATTAAATATATATTGACTGTGTACAACATAATAATCTAAAGGAATTGGTTGGTAAGAATGCTAACTTATAGGAAAAGATATGGTAATCTGTAATTCCTCTGTCCATCATGGTAATATGCTACTTGGCAAACGATGGTGATGATGATGATGTTGACACGATGATGATGATGATGACACCGGCAACAATGTCTTTTCTTACTTCTAAGAAGAGGCCAATCTAATGGATTTTTAACAAGGTAGTATAGTTGTCCCGAATAGAAACACTGCAGTACCCTTTTAATCTTAATTGCATTTTAGATTAACAGTAATCTAATGGTTTCTACTCTGTAGAACCTTGTCGACCACAACCTATCAGTCACTTATGGAAATCTGTCTAACTTTTACAAAGTGTAATGAAGATGTCTGTATGCTGTGTTAGTGCTATACAAAGTAGGCAGGCTTCTTCACATTGATCCCGTACTCAGACAGTGCAGGTGTTAGGTCATCCATGGTTAAAACCAGTTTTTTGTCCTGGAATTCAGAGAAAAAACCATTTAAGTCATTAATTCGGCCATTGAGCGACATATTTTTTTATGTCTAAAAAAATGATATTTACAAAGAGTGAAAAATATCTAAATGCTTTCTACACGGTGGTAATAAAACCAATCAGTAAGAAATCTTGCATAAGAGATCACTTCTCTATTACTACATGTAGAGTCAACCTTATTTAGAAATAATAGTTCTATACCCACAGTTGTACCACTCCACATGCTATAAATACCAGTAAGTCAACCTTTCCTTTTGAGACTACCTGTCTTTGTATCTATTTATAGCAATGGCACATTCATAACTACATTTATAAACTTAGCCTTAGAGACACCTGTTTATAACTACCACATGACTAGAACTAGTTGAACCTTCCTTAGAGAAAATCAGTATATAGCTCTCACCTGTCTATAGCAGGTCAACCCTGCCTCAGAGACACCTGTCTATAACATGTCAACCCTGCCTCAGAGACACCTGTTTATAGCAGGTCAACCCTGCCTAAGAGACACCTGTCTATAACAGGTCAACCCTGCCTCAGAGACCCCTGTATATAGCAGGTCAACCCTGCCTCAGAGACACCTGTCTATAGCCAGTCAACCCTGCCTCAGAGACACCTGTTTATAACAGGTCAACCCTGCCTCAGAGACCCCTGTCTATAACAGGTCAACCCTGCCTCAGAGCCACCTGTCTATAACATGTCAACCCTGCCTCAGAGACCCCTGTATATAACAGGTCAACCCTGCCTCAGAGACATCTGTTTATAACAGGTCAACCCTGCCTCAGAGACATCTGTATATAGCCAGTCAACCATGCCTCAGAGACACCTGTTTATAGCAGGTCAACCCTGCCTCAGAGACACCTGTCTATAGCAGGTCAACCCTGACTCAGAGACACCTGTCTATAACAGGTCAACCCTGCCTCAGAGACATCTGTTTATAACAGTCAACCCTGCCTCAGAGACACCTGTCTATAGCCAGTCAACCCTGCCTCAGAGACACCTGTCTATAACAGGTCAACCCTGCCTCAGAGACATCTGTCTATACCCAGTCAACCCTGCCTCAAAGACACCTGTCTATAACAGGCCAACACTGCCTCAGAGACATCTGTTTATAACAGGTCAACCCTGCCTCAGAGACACCCTTCTATAACAGGTCAACCCTGCCTCAGAGACACCTGTCTATAATAGGACAACCCTGCTTCAGAGACACCTGTCTATAACTACCACCTAATTAGTTTAACCTGCCTGTATAGACAGTATGACTATAGCTCTGACCTGTCTATAACAGGTCAACCCTGCCTTAAAGACACCCGTCTATAGCTCCCACCTAACTAGTTTAACCTGCCTGTATAGACAGTATGGCTATAGCACTGACCTGTCTATAACTAATCAATCCTGCCCTAGAGACGCCTGTCTATAGCTACCACCTAACTAGTTTAACCTGCCTGTATAGACAGTATGGCTATAGCTCTAACCTGTCTATAGCTAGTCAACCCTGCCTTATAGACACCTGTCTATAACAGGTCAACCCTGCCTTAGAGACGCCCGTCTATAACTACTACCTAACTAGTTTAACCTGCCTGTATAGACAGTATGGCTATAGCACTGACCTGTCTATAACTAATCAATCCTGCCCTAGAGACGCCTGTCTATAGCTACCACCTAACTAGTTTAACCTGCCAGTATAGACAGTATGGCTATAGCTCTGACCTGTCTATAGCCAGTCAACCTTGCTTTAGAGACGCCCGTCTATAACTACCACCTTACTAGTTTAACCTGCCTGTATAGACAGTATGACTATAGCTCTGACCTGTCTATAACAGGTCAACCCTGCCTTAGAGACGCCCGTCTATAACTACTCCCTAACTAGTTTACCCTGCCAGTATAGACAGTATGGCTATAGCTCTGACCTGTCTATAGCGAGTCAACCTTGCCTTAGAGACGCCCGTCTATAGCTACCACCTTACTAGTTTAACCTGTCAGTATAGACAGTATGGCTATAGCACTGACCTGTCTATAACTAATCAATCCTGCCTTAGAGACGCCCGTCTATAGCTACCACCTAACTAGTTTAACCTGTCAGTATAGACAGTATGGCTATAGCTCTGACCTGTCTATAGCCAGTCAACCTTGCCTTAGAGACGCCCGTCTATAACTACCACCTTACTAGTTTAACCTGCCTGTATAGACAATATTGCTATAGCTCTGACCTGTCTATGGCCAGTCAACCCTGCCTTAGAGACACCCCTCCATAACTACCACCTCACTAGTTTAACCTGCTTGTATAGACAGTATGGCTATAGCTCTGACCTGTCTATATCAGGTCAACCCTGCCTTAGAGACGCCCGTCTATTCCGTCTTTGCATATTGCAGAGTTATGTTCTCTTGGCAGCAGGTAATTTTCTGACACAAACCAATGAGGTTACATTCAATACCTGCTCCCAGGAGAAGATAACTCTGCAATTCACAAAGATGGAGTAACTACCACCTCACTAGTTTAACCTGCCTGTATAGACAGTATGGCCATAGCTCCGACCTGTCTATATCAGGTCAACCCTGCCTTAAAGACAACCGTCTATAGCTATCACCTAACTAGTTTAATCTGCCTGTATAGACAGTATGTCTATAGCTCCGACCTGTCTATAGCCTGTCAACCCTGCATTAGAGATACCTGTCTATAACTACCACCTAACTAGTTTAACCTACCTGTATAGACAGTATGGCTCTGGCCTGTCTATAACTATTCAACCCTGCCTTAGAAACACCTGTCTACAGCTACCACCTCACTAGTTTAACCTACCTGTATAGACAGTATGGCTCTGGCCTGTCTATAACAGGTCAACCCTGCCTTAGAGACATCTGTCTATAGCTACCTGCTTTTCAGGTCTCCTGTCTATTGCTTTCTGTTTAGAATCCCCAAGTGTTCTTATATATACTGTATTTTATAATTTAAGAATTCAATATAATACCTAAGTAAACCCTACATATTTTTGCTCTCCCTGTGTAATCAAAACTTGGTTTATACACACAGGTCTTGAGGAAATAGAAATATTTCAGAGAAACAAAAAAGGGCCATTGTTGACCCAGCTTCTTTCCTTGAGTTTAACAAAGAATTGTCCTTACCGACAGAACCATTTTCTTTCATTTGACTACATTTTAATCAAAATTGACCTTTGTCCCTGAAACATGTTATAAATATGTGACGAAAATGAATCAAAAGTGATCCTCAATAGCTCCAATAATTTTCCGACTTTGATAAAGATTGATCAAAATGGCCCGTATTGTCTCTATTCCTTTTTAGTTTTACAAGAGAATGGGCCAAAAATGCGTCTATTGTCTTTGTTCTTTCAATACAATGGGCCAAAAATCATCGTTAATGGATCTTACTATATTTCCTTCAGTTGGACAAAATAGGCCCTGATCAAAATAGATCAAACATGGCCCTTTATAGCCCCACCTCATTGATTTCAACTGGACAAAATTTGACCTTATGAATTCTCCTTGATTCAGACTTTGTGTACCTTGTTTTGTTTTTTTGAACTTTGACCTGAAGCCTTCATCTTGCAGTGTTGTAGAGCATCATTAGCGATGTCTGATATAAACTTCTGTGCTGCCAGTGACATCAGCCGTGTTCTGCGAGTAAAACAAAGCAAGTTATCTCCCTTACACCAATTAAATAAATCTATCAGAAAATAATTTGAATTTTTATATATATTTTTCACTTAATTGAACTTTCAATTTTCAAATATTTTCAAGCAATGAGATAAGTACAATTAGAAAAGTATTTAAACTCTAAAATATTATGAGGGTGCCGACATATTTTTTCAATTAAGTTTGCAACCAGCACACAATTAAGTTTATCTTGACAGTTTAATTTTCAGTAGAAACTAGAACTTCTCAGACCATGAAATATCTCTGAGACAAATCGGTATGTATCTAACTGATACATCAATCGGTGTGTATCACATGTCAGACTGAAAGCACAATATAATCACTCACTCAGTCATACATGTAGCTTGAAAAAAGGGACTAGTTGGTCTTGAAACAATGTGACACGCAAATTGTTTGTGTATGAAGTAAAAACTTTGATATCACATATTTCTAAACTGACAAATCCTATTGAGGATAAAAGAAAATGCACAGATCTAATCAAGCACTGATAATTCATAATAACTCTGTATGTTGGTACTTACATTCGCGGATCAGTACATTCTAGCCCAGCTCTGTTGAGGTAAAATGCTGTCACAGAGTCCGGTATCTGAGCAAGAGGAATGTAACTTATTTACTTCTGTCAGGTTTTAAACAAAAAAGACAATAAACTTAATTCCATTTGAAAGCAGACAGCATTGACAAACCTGACAGTAGTCAATGGACAAGCATTAATGATCCTTGTACTGACAGTAGCCAATGGACTAGCATTAAGGATCCTTGTAATGATAGTAGTCAATGGACTAGCATTAATGATCCTTGTCCTGACAGTAGTCAATGTACTAGCGTTAAGGATCCTTGTACTGACAGTAGTCAATGGATTAGCATTAATGATCCTTGTACTTACAGTAGTCAATGGACTAGCATTAATGATCCTTGTTGTACTGAGAGTAGTCAATGGACTAGCATTAATGATCCTTGTCCTGACAGTAGCCAATGGACTAGCATTAATGATCCTTGTACTGAGAGTAGTCAATGGACTAGCATTAATGATCCTTGTCCTGACAGTAGTCAATGGTCTAGCGTTAAGGATCCTTGTACTGACAGTAGTCAATGGATTAGCATTAATGATCCTTGTACTGACAGTAGTCAATGGACTAGCATTAATGATCCTTGTCCTGACTAGCCAATGGACTAGCATTAATGTTCCTTGTCCTGACAGTAGCCAATGGACTAGCATTAATGATCCTTGTCATGACAGTAGCCAATTGACTAGCATTAATGATCCTTGTCCTGACAGTAGGCAATGGACTAGCATTAATGATCCTTGTCCTTTGTCACACTGCACTGTCTGACAGTAGTCAATGGAGACGCATTAATGATCCTTGTCCTGACAGTAGCAAATGGACTAGCATTAATGATCCTTGTCCTGACAGTAGCAAATGGACTAGCATTAATGATCCTTGTCCTGACTAGCCAATGGAGTAGCATTAATGTTCCTTGTCCTGACAGTAGCCAATGGACTAGCATTAAGGATCCTTGTCCTGACAGTAGCCAATGGACTAGCATTAATGATCCTTGTCCTGACAGTAGTCAATGGACTAGCATTAATGAACCTTGTCCTGACAGTAGCCAATGGACTAGCATTAATGATTCTTGTCCTGACAGTAGCCAATGGACTAGCATTAATGATCCTTGTCCTGACAGTAGCCAATGGACTAGCATTAATGATCCTTGTCCTGACAGTAGCCAATGGACTAGCATTAATGATCCTTGTCCTGACAGTAGCCAATGGACTAGCATTAATGATCCTTGTCCTGACAGTAGCCAATGGACTAGCATTAATGATCCTTGTCCTGACAGTAGCCAATGGACTAGCATTAATGATCCTTGTCCTGACAGTAGCCAATGGACTAGCATTAATGATCCTTGTCCTGACAGTAGCCAATGGACTAGCATTAATGATCCTTGTCCTGACAGTAGCCAATGGACTAGCATTAATGATCCTTGTCCTGACAGTAGCCAATGGACTAGCATTAATGATCCTTGTCCTGACAGTAGCCAATGGACTAGCATTAATGATCCTTGTCCTGACAGTAGCCAATGGACTAGCATTAATGATCCTTGTCCTGACAGTAGCCAATGGACTAGCATTAATGATCCTTGTCCTGACAGTAGCCAATGGACTAGCATTAATGATCCTTGTCCTGACAGTAGCCAATGGACTAGCATTAATGATCCTTGTCCTGACAGTAGCCAATGGACTAGCATTAATGATCCTTGTCCTGACAGTAGCCAATGGACTAGCATTAATGATCCTTGTCCTGACAGTAGCCAATGGACTAGCATTAATGATCCTTGTCCTGACAGTAGCCAATGGACTAGCATTAATGATCCTTGTCCTGACAGTAGCCAATGGACTAGCATTAATGATCCTTGTCCTGACAGTAGCCAATGGACTAGCATTAATGATCCTTGTCCTGACAGTAGCCAATGGACTAGCATTAATGATCCTTGTCCTGACAGTAGCCAATGGACTAGCATTAATGATCCTTGTCCTGACAGTAGCCAATGGACTAGCATTAATGATCCTTGTCCTGACAGTAGCCAATGGACTAGCATTAATGATCCTTGTCCTGACAGTAGCCAATGGACTAGCATTAATGATCCTTGTCCTGACAGTAGCCAATGGACTAGCATTAATGATCCTTGTCCTGACAGTAGCCAATGGACTAGCATTAATGATCCTTGTCCTGACAGTAGCCAATGGACTAGCATTAATGATCCTTGTCCTGACAGTAGCCAATGGACTAGCATTAATGATCCTTGTCCTGACAGTAGTCAATGGACTAGCATTAATGATCCTTGTCCTGACAGTAGTCAATGGACTAGCATTAATGATCCTTGTCCTGACAGTAGCCAATGGACTAGCATTAATGATCCTTGTCCTGACAGTAGCCAATGGACTAGCATTAATGATCCTTGTCCTGACAGTAGCCAATGGACTAGCATTAATGATCCTTGTCCTGACAGTAGCCAATGGACTAGCATTAATGATCCTTGTCCTGACAGTAGCCAATGGACTAGCATTAATGATCCTTGTCCTGACAGTAGTCAATGGACTAGCATTAATGATCCTTGTCCTGACAGTAGTCAATGGACTAGCATTAATGATCCTTGTCCTGACAGTAGCCAATGGACTAGCATTAATGATCCTTGTCCTGACAGTAGCCAATGGACTAGCATTAATTATCCTTGTCCTTTGTCCCACTGCACTGTCTGACAGTAGTCAATGGACACGCATTAATGATCCTTGTCCTGACAGTAGTCAATGGACACACATTAATGATCCTTGTCCTGACAGTAGCCAATGGACTAGCATTAATGATCCTTGTCCTGACAGTAGTCAATGGACACACATTAATGATCCTTGTCCTGACAGTAGCCAATGGACTACCCCTACTTTCACAACGAAAATGCAAGTTGGTGGTATACGTAGCAGCTCTTTCGCTCATTTATATGCTTTAAGACCCAACAGATCTTAAATTATGAACCAAGGTCCTTAAACTGTTCAAGTATTAAGAAATTAAGAATTTTACAAAATACAACAATGCAATTACAAATAAGGCTCTGTGAGTAATTCCCTGATTATCATATGCAAAAAAAGAAAAGCTTATTTACCGTAGGGGCATAGTCCTCTAGCTGTTGTACAAAGTCTATGAGTGGTACTCCAGCCGTCTTACTGTCCTGGTGGACCGACTCCTGGGACACCACCCCAGGCCCCGGGGTCGACATCACACTTTGTGACAGACCGTCATCAGAACCTGGGAAGCAAAAGAAAATACAAAATTCTTACCGTTATAATTTATAAATCTAGAAAGAAGCAGAACACTTATGATTTGTGCAACCTTTAACATGCATCAAAGTTAGGAGCACATACATTTAACATTTTGTTTTATGTTTTTCAGAGAAACATCGTATATGGAAACATCTTGTCTTTAATTGTAGAAAGGTTGTGCATCACAACCAGTAACTATGTATGTGTGATGTTTGATTAGTACGATATGTACCTTATCACCTTCATCAGATAAATGACCTGGAGTATATGTACACAAAGGTGTAAAATATATGTAAGATAAAATGAAAGGTCAGGTCGTCATCTGGTATATAAAAGGAATATTTGAAACTATCCAGAGTATATATCGCGACCATGTCATAGCAGCAACCATAAAGCCCAGCAAGATGCTTCACAATATCCTTGTATACCCTTAGGATTGAACAGCAAAAGAAATGTAGTAAACAGCGTGTACAAAAGTGCATACAAGAACCGATTGTCATGCATCCTTTATCGGAGAAACTGATAGGCAAAAATAGAGGTCCAACTTAGTGAATACCAAAAAAGAAACATGTTACTGACTGGAATAACTCCAAAGTATAAATGAACAGGGAGTTCCTGTTCAAGTGACAAATAAAGGAAGCCATCTGGATATACCGGTTCAACAGACAGGGCCAGTTCTGAACTGAGATGAGGGGGCTCATAGACTCTCACACATCTATATGACCAGTTAATAAATAAAGCTTGCCAAATCAAATTGTTGGTTTGATTCGTCATTTCGTACATGTATAACAACTAATTGTACAAATGCATATACTGAGGCCTAGTTTTACCTAGGATTCTCTGCAGCTAAACCTTATTCATACTTTTATCATCGTTGACTTTTCACTGATGCTGTATTTTTACACAACACTTTCAATACTGTTTGAGCCTATTGGCTGTAACTTTGACTTTGGTATTCGCTATGAGTTGGTTTATTTTTTGATAAATAAAAACAATATTGCTACTTTAAGGATATAAACGCAGTTTTACTCCGACTTGCATTTCCTGCATCTCCTATTCAAACGAGTTCCAAATTAAAACATCTTACTTCAGAAGTTTTAAAGGTTTACAGCTAGAACATAATAATTTATGTTCCTCTAAAGAATCAGATCAGTTAATGTAAAACGAGGTGTAAAGGGAGGTAACATCAAAACAAATTAGATATGAGAACCTCCTTCAAAACACAAGAATCTTTTTATTATTTTTCCAAATTCAATTAAGCTCTGAACATCATCAATAGCACCCTTAAAGGATTATTCTAGAGATAGTGGTAGAACAATATGATAGACTTTGTAGGGGCCCCATGATATATATGTACATGTAGCTATGTACAGGGGTTCAACTGACTGAAGCTACGTACATATACCACACAATCCCTGGATATGATACTAGCCCTGTTCTACATATTCTGTACATATACCACACAATCTTTGGATATGATACTAGCCCTGTTCTTCATATTCTGTACATATACCACACAGTCCTTGGATATGATACTAGCCCTAGTCTACATATTCTGTACATATACCACACAATCTTTGGATATGATACTAGCCCTGTTCTACATATTCTGTACATATACCACACAATCCTTGGATATGATACTTAAGCCCTGTTCTACATATCACACAATCCTTGGATATGAAACTAGCCCTGTTCTACATATTCTGTCCATATACCACACAATCCTTGGATATGAAACTAGCCCTGTTCTATATATTCTGTACATATACCACACAATCCTTGGATATGATACTAGCCCTGTTCTACATATTCTGTACATATACCACACAATCCCTGGATATGATACTAGCCCTGTTCTACATATTCTGTATATATACCACACAAAGAATATAATGTTTGCCAATGGCTACTTATACAGGAAACTTACAACCAGCAGGACGGGATTGAAAAGCATATCTTAATACAGGATGAACGCTTCATAATATCAAAACATTTGTCCCCTAAATCTATGTTTCATAAATAATGTGCGTGATTTAACATTCAAATTAATGAAAATCAAAACTTGCAAAAGCCCATCTGTAATCTTGTAAATTTTTAAAACCTCTTTTCTAGATTATAATGTTCTCCACCCTATCATTAAGGTGCCATTTTTTTGTTTCAAAATATAAGTCAAACCGTCAAAATATTGTGAAGAATTTATTTGTTTCCTCATAATAAAAGCACAAAACTGATTAAAATACTGGCATTTTAGTAAACATATACAGTCAATGTATAATAATCAACATAATCCAGGCTTGCGTCTACAACAGAAACGTTTTATAACATGCAACTAAAGATGACTAGATACTTAACTACGTATATATTTATACAATAAGCCATTAATAATTATACATAACAGTAAGAACAGTAATATGACCAGAATTCCACTAACTGTAATAAAAGGATTGCAAAGATAAATAAGTCCATTATTTATCAAATTTTAAGGTAAACGGTACCACTACTTCAGTTTTAATTGCGAAGAATTCCACTCAAAAGGTTTTTTGAGTTGGAGTAGCCTCCCTTCTATATAAAAGATGAAGCAGTAAAAAGGAGTTTTACTGGCTTAGAGTAACTTCCCTTGTCAAGGTATTCATGGGCTTTGTGACCCATACATGTTAATACTTTATAATTCCTTAATGACAACATTGGTATGTTCCGAGTTCAACCCTTGCACTTTTTTTTTCTCTCTCTATTTTCAAACCATTCAAACAACTATATGTTATTCAGTAAAATGCATTACAGCATGAGATTTTTATCATAAACTTGAAAAAATATTTCACATTAGTGACAATGATTATAATATAGTTGTTATAGGACTTGTTGGTACTCTTTACCTTTAGGTCTATCCATATTAATGAACAGGAACACAACCAACCTTTATATCTCAACATGTTATAAACCAAATATTAATCCCGAAACAAAATCCTTCTTTTTCTATTACACATGTCATTCAGCAGCATTGAAGTGATATAGACACAGAAGAAATTGGAAATGAATCCATCGATTAAATTACCCACAATTTTATTTGTCTTCAGCTTCATTTTTGACAACCTTATCAATTTGTAAACAAAACGTATGACATCTATATAATGTCACCCACTTGTCATTCATGACTACAACTACACAACCATTCTTATCTCAATGTTGTAATTGTTGGTGTAACAATTGTTCACAGTGAACACTGATATTTCCAAGTAAATCAAGACGTGATATTTTAAAACAATTTTCTCATTTTTAAGACGACAACTTGTGCCAGTGATAATATGAAATATTAATTAATTAAAAAGTACTGAAAAGATATGTAAGAATAGTAATTTAAGATGTGCTTTCGGAGAAATATAATTGGACTAGTAACCCTGAATCATCAAGATTGTTGGTGACTAGACAATAGGACATTATACATCAGTAGGCCTAGGTTGTAACTGACTTTTATCTGGTTTAGGACTACTTGATATAATTGGAACACAGACTTGAATACATTATAAACACAATATTACCGTGAACAGATATATGTTCACCTCACCTACATGTAACGCGTTTACATTGTGCTTTTCAAATATGTATCTGCTCCATGTTGGATTTTTCTTTTCATTTAATATCTTTTAAGTATATGACATTTACACCATGTTAAACATTTTACCTCATTTTTATGGTTGATAAGGTGATTTTATAAAAGTATGGAAGAACATCTCTCATTATATCCTATAATTATATAATGCATAGCACTTAGACTGCATCAATATTATATTTCTAACGATTTTAAGGGAAAAAGTATTTCTCTAAGGATAGTTTTGTTTCATTCCTTTCAATTTTTCATTCTCAAAAGAAATATCTTCATAGAATTTTCATCAAACATTTCACAATGTTGGACAAAATATGCATCTACTTCCAGTGAAGAATTACTTAAAATTCAAATTTACAGCACAACCTTAACAAATGAGTCATCAATTCATGTTTTAAGTTTGATATGTATACATGTCAACAGAAAGGTAGTACATGTATAAGTTATGGTGTTTGTCAACAGGAAGGTAGTACATGTTTGAGTTATGGTGTTTGTCAACAGAAAGGTAGTACATGTATAAGTTATGGTGTTTGTCAACAGAAAGGTAGTACATGTATAAGTTATGGTGTTTGTCAACAGGAAGGTAGTACATGTATAAGTTATGGTGTTTGTGAAAAGAAAATGACATGCCAGGATTTTATAGTAGACAAAGTTAAATTACAGTATTCGCCAAAATTACCACCCAGGGCAGGTAGAAATTGGCTTAAAGAGGTACACTTATTCAGATAATAACATGTAAGTTATGATAGAAAAGGTTGTGCAATCTTTTTATCGTCATTTTAGCGGAAGGACATTATACAATTCCAGAGTTTCTGGATGGAGGTTTGGAAATTTATGTTTTATACGCTTCGTGGGAAGTCCAGCCATGATCACCAGTCTGAAATGTCTGCTTTAACTTTTTTAAGTATTTTATATCAGTTGCAGGGCCCTGTCAGAACTGGGAGGAGGAGGGGTTATATCATTTCAATTCCTCCCAAACAAAAGGGGAGGGGCACTAATTACTGCAAATACACACAATATATTAGTTTTGTTATTAAGAATCATGGTGAAGGTTTTGTCTAATAAACAATATATGTAAATAATACCTGAAACAAGTAATTCTTTGGCCACAACCTAAATAAAGGACACCCTGAGAAGAAAAGCTAAATCATGGGACTATTATATGCTACTTTTTTTAAAATGCCACAACTACTTCTCAAATTGTAGTCTACTCTAAGTATCACTTCCTCAAGAAGACATTTCTCCAGGAAGTTGCCTTGCTGCTGGAAGACATTGAAGAAATATATTTGTTTTACTTTTAGTGATAAATTCCTAAATCTTAACATCTGGATATTTTCTAATAATTAATTTGGAACTCCAAGCTTTCTCTTGTAAACATATATTCTTTGTATTTGTAAAACAGGTAAAAACAGACCATAACACAATGCTTTATAAATGCTTGTTTGTGGTTTAACGTCCTTACAGCAACAGTCAGGGTCATATATGAGGACAGGTGTCTCCATAAACAGTCAGGGTCATATAGGAGGACAGGTGTCTCCATAAACAGTCAGGGTCATATATGAGGACAGGTGTCTCCATAAACAGTCAGGGTCATATAGGAGGACAGGTGTCTCCATAAACAGTCAGGGTCATATAGGAGGACAGGTGTCTCCATAAACAGTCAGGGTCATATAGGATAGGTGTCTCCATAAACTAACAGGGTCATATAGGAGGACAGGTGTCTCCATAAACAGTCAGGGTCATATAGGAGGACAGGTGTCTCCATAAACAAAGAGGGTCATATATGAGGACAGGTGTCTCCATAAACAAACAGGGTCATATAGGAGGACAGGTGTCTCCATAAACAAACAGGGTCATATATGAGGACAGGTGTCTCCATAAACAGTCAGGGTCATATATGAGGACAGGTGTCTCCATAAACAAACATATCGGTAAAAGACGAAAAAATACATCAAAAATAATTTGCTGTTTTTGTGACGATCTTTGACATTGTGAATTGCTTTTGTGAACCGTTTTGAAGAAAGTAAAACAAGAATGGTAAAACCAGCAGATTGAGTTTGTAGAGTAAAACAACATTGGTTTAAAGTGCAGACTTTCAGATATCATGTATCTAGTGAACAATGGTTAACATGACTAAATTAACAAATGCTAATGAACAAACATATTAAAATTCTGATTCTCTTAAAATAAAACAGCCGATAAACGTACAGTCATAAATGTTTCAGAATACAAAAAATAATAAGGCTTGACATCGAAAAATTGTTTTCAATTGACACATTGATTAATTGTGATTTACAATCATCAGTACTCATTTTTTAAAAGGTTATGTGATAAAGAAATTTTAATTTAGCATCAACTGTACTACATGTGCGAAGAAAACTTATTTGATTGGAATATTGCTGATTTTTCTCAGATAATATCCTATCAATAGTCATTTCATAAAACTGCTTCTTGTTATTGTGTCACACTTTTTCACAAATCATACCAAACTTATTTTGAACGCAGATGATATATATGGAGCACAATGCTATTCACTCTATTTAAGGTAACAATGTATCACCGTTCAAAAAGGCGTTGGCTTTTTAAAGTTCGGTCTCAATATTAATGCAACTGTTGCATTTTTAACTTCAACTGGGCATGGAGAGACATCAACACTAACCAAACCTTCCAATCTTTGTATTCTCACTGTACACTGTGTCATATATAATTTGCATACCAGCATTTAAAATAATTAAAAAAAATGTGATACAAATAACTAACAAATAAAAAAAATAAAAAAAACCAATTACATGACAGCTGACTACCAAATATTATTATAAGGATACATAGTTACATGTATATATAAAGAAATTATACAACCTTTAAAAACAATATACACCATATATATATGTATATGTATAGACCTTACCAGGCAAAATTACACCATACAAATACAATAGCAATTTAATAATAGTTCCAACAGATCAAAATTTTGTACACAAGATTGATGGAAGTAGGACAAAAAAATCCACAACCAAGTATTAAAACAATTAGGTGTATATAAACATTAAAATTGGCAAGAATATACATAACTGAAATGTAAGAAACTGACAAAATGTATCAAGTGACAGATCTAGGGTGTGGTAAATTTAAGCATCCCAAAAGACAATCCTGCTCCAACATTTAAAACATTAAAAAACTCATCAGTTTTTACAGCTTCAAGTCAAAAGTAGAATTCAGCAAAAAACTCTGTTGAGGAGAAAATACTTCTATAAAAGTCAACAGATACTTATTACTTAGCTGAACCTTCAAAGCATTTCACTCCAACTGGCCTCGGTAATCCCTAGGTTACCATAGCAGACTTACACATTGTTGTACTGCTAATGTGAGTGAGCATGATAAATTTAATGTAAAACAACGACACAATCTTGGCAGCATAAGAAGGACAATATATAAAGTGACCACAGACTTGTTTAACAACACTAGGTCAGTGATTAAATGAGATTTACCTCCCTTTTATCAGATCCTGTTATTTTAAGGGGAAGACAACTCTGACAAACCTTATTTGGCATTTGGATGTCTACCAAAACAAATTCAAGCATTCTCCAATGAAACATCTTACAAGATAATTCAACTAAAACATTTCAAGCATTTTCCAATAGGACATCTTACAACAATATATTTTTTGGAATTAAATCTGCAATCAGTCCACCAAAATATGTGAAATTGCAACATTGAAATATATTATTAAATGTATACTATGATTTATGTATGGCGATAAAGAGTGATACCTTGACATACATGTCCCAGGATAACAGCCTAAATACAGTTCTGTGTAAAGTGTGTGACATGCTTAAGATTGTTTGACATTCTCTAAGAACATTTTAAACAAAAGCAGAAGTCGTAGTATCAAAAACATTTTAACATTATTTTTTTCTCAATAATTATTATCTTAACTCATTCACCCCTCAAGACTCATTTGAAGTCTTCCAAATCAAAGGTTGGAATAGTTCATTATAAAATTTCAGGGGTGAATGAGTCAAAACATGCATCATAAATAGTTAGGAGTATGTTTATCCTTATTACAAGAATATCTTAAATGTACCTTGATACAAAATTGTAAGAAGACCATGCTTTCCAATCCACTGTACTGGAGTGTTTTAATGAGACCAACACTTGTTCTAAAATAGCCTCAGAGAAAATGAAATTAAGATAACAAAATTTGCTGTTAGATGAGTCATGAGTCATGTTTGGCATGGTAAATTAAACCAAGAACATTTCCGTGATCAAATCAATCCATTTTACTTTAATTGCATTATTGTTTCAACATATTCCATGGTGTTATAATAAAGATATATATGTACCTGTATTAGATCCTGTCACGAAAATAATTCACATTTTTATAGATAAAACATAACCATTTGTTTATTTAGATTATTATATTCTTGTATTTACTTCATACATGAAATAAGAATTTTCTGATATATATTTTTTTTTTTTTTTTTTTTTTATAAGTACTGTATTGTAAATTCTTATTTAATTTCGTATAAATATAAAGGTTTGTAATTTATTCTAAAATGTTATAATTTTATTGGGGAAAAAATAGCATGTAATGATATAAAATTAGGATAAAGAACAAATAGGAAGAGGAAAAGCTATACAAGATATATATACTTCTATATGAGAACTACTATGTTCTGTTCATCAAGGCAATTTAACAAGCTATATATAGCGATAGAGATATTACTAGCATGTTTACAGGAAAACACTAACAGTGATTGTACTGTGTACAGCAGTTATCATAATTTAGTGCTTTCGATTTAGCATGAAAAGTGTGAAAATATTATAACAAGTATAATAGGTATCCTGAAAGTGATTTAAAAATCTAAATACTAGTGTTCTTATCATTGTTTCACAATATTCTGGTCATTTCAGGCTTGCTGTACCACTTAGGTATACTACATGTATATACCTGTTCAGGTTATATAACATGCATCTGTTTTCACGAGTATGGCAATTTCCAAATTACAAAAAGATATACACATGAAAAAACTCTACTACAAAATGCTTCAACTAATGCAAAACAGCTGGTAAACAAAGGAATTGTTAATACTTAATACAAGCTTGCATTGTTTTTGTCTGGAGTTGACAAAATATACATTGCATAAATTTGGACAAGACACACTCTTACATACCTGTATAGATAACAAAAACAATATTCAAAGGGAGTTATCTCCCCTATGACTTTTTGGCAATAATTGACTTAGAATTAAGGTAAAAGTGTGCATATTGATCAGCAGATGACAAAGACTAGCATGGTGACAACAGTTACCGCCCATATTACCAAGACTCTTCATCAGTAAAATCTTATTCAGCTGGACACTTGGATTTCCCCTTTAAAACCTTCGATAAGTACCGATTACCGATACATTTAATTTATGGTATACATAATGCATCCAAAACACTAGTCACACCACACTGCCTATTACTTAAATAGTTTCACAATCTAACATCTAGCCCTAATTGGCCATTTTGAATACAGATACGTTTATCCTTTCGCACAAATTTCAGGTCACGTTGTTTCTAAAGCTATTGACAGTTTTATGCGAAACAAATAAATTTTGATAGGCATATCACATCTATTTTTCCATACAAAACTGTACCGATAATTCAGAAAGCTATACAGGCATATAATCTTTGATCATAAATATGTTTTTGTCCCTTAGACTAGCAACAAAATACTTGTATTTTCTTAAATAAATATCATAAAACTGTGAAAATTATATTTTTAAAAGCCTTGCAAAAAATATGCAAGGAATCATTAAGATGTCAGCATATGATCATTTGATAATAAACAAAACTTGCCGGTTATCTATCAAAACATTCCTTGTCACTTTGTCTTTTTGAAGCTCTCACAAATCACCCCACACTGACATATAGATTATACATTGGCATTTTGTGATACTCCTGGTAACGAAATACAGTAATATTAACACCCCTATCATAAATGTTGATACAAATAAAGGTACTCCAGATGCTAAACCTGCTGATATAGAACTCAGTTTAAGGTGTGATTCAAGGAATATAGCTCCATGCTGCTAACACCACCATTCCTTAAATGAATTCATTTAGATATATACGAAACAGTCCATAAGGTGCTTTTTCATGGGAGGAAAGCTAAGCTGAATAAAGTTTTGGAAACTGTGGACCTATTGGCTTTACTGAGGGACATCAAAAGAGTACTTTGGCTCTGCATATCCATCTGTGCCATATTCCCGCTTCTTCTCTTCAGACAGTTTGGGTGTCTCAGGTTTGGATTCCCAGAAATGAACAATTTCCTGGTCAGAAGGGCATGATTTGCGAAAGGTATCATCTGCATAAGCATTCTTAAGATATCTCCAAAGTCCAACCATATCTGCAGGGATGTCAAAATCCTTAAATGCCTTGGCTGCGACACGAATATGTTGCAACTTTGGAAGCATCAAGCAGTCGAGGTGTTTTAACTCATTACCGCAAAGGTAAAGAGAATCCACACCCTCCAGGTAGTCGTTAATTGCTTGTAATTCCTTTAGGAGGTTCTCAGGACCGTGGCTCACCTGCTTAATGTAGAAGGAAAACTTGGAGAAGATATCTAAACACACGCTATGAGCAAGCATGTTGTCATATCTCAAACCTGGGTACGGAAAGTTCTCATCAATGTACTGCACAATCTCATCATTATCAGACAATATTTCATCGCCATGTTTTAAGACTGGAAGTCGGTTGGCCAATTTCTTAAACTCTGCTGGTGGGCGGGCCATGTTGATTGTGATGACATCAAAAGTCAGCTCTCCTGCTTTTCCCTTCCTGTCCAAAATCATGTAGAATCGTTGGCAGTTTATACATGCCCCTAAACATTCTCCATCCTTTCCAGCACGAACATAAAGCTCAACATGATTCGTAGGCAGGCTGCTTTGGCCGTTAACACTCATGATGTTTGTGTAACAAAACACTAACAAGTCAAAATTCTGTTGCTTATCACCTGTCAAAAACAGGTGTATTCATTCAAAAATTCCACAACTGAGAAATTTTAATCCAAACTTATTCAACAACAATTCTGTGTGTTGTCTCACAGTACTTTATAAATCACTGTATGAATCCTAAATCCACCTTTATCACTGAGAAGATTGATTAATATCCACAGAGATGTGCTTCAACAGAACTTCAAAATCCAACTCTTAATCACTAGGATACTTTGAATTCAGCTGAATCACTCAGATGCTTGGATGACTCTACTTGTTAGATCGGCATGGACTATGGTGAAATGGACCAATCTGAAAGAAGAAAGATGGGTTAGTTTGAGAAAGTGTCTGTAGATTGGCTTTTTTTTAAACTACAGCAATAGATTAAAGTTGCAAAAACTCACTTCCCAGCATACGGTAGGTTATTTCGAGGGGAGACAATGAAATTCATAGGAGGCAAAATATAATCTATTGATCAGAGAAATAAAGTAAGTTCAGCCAAAGGTTTGATTTATTTTCGCATGAAATATGACCTGGGGCTTAAATTATTCACTGATCTACAATAAAGCAGAGTCATCCATGCAAGCAGTGCCCAGGTTTTACAACCAGAAACAATGTTGCCCAAGGCCAAGTCGACTAATGTTTCCATTTCCTTGCTACCTATGTGTGTCAGTGTAGCAAACATCCTAAACAGAACGACAGATGCACAAATGAACGAAACACATGAGATCTCAGTTGTGAGACAGTAACAGCAAGGATTAATCAAGATCATGACCGCCAAAAACTATATAGCTTTGATTTCATGCAATAGTGAAACACTTACTGAATCCTGTACAAGTATACATTGTAATATCTTAATTGTTTTAAATGTAGTTTACAACACAACTCAGGCTCCTACACTACAGCATTTCAAACCGATGGAAATAGATTGAGTCACAACATAATGTCTAAAGAAATTTGCATGATCAAGACAATTTTAATGCACAAACATTTTCTTTATGTCTTATCATCTTCAGCTTGTTCAACATAATACATTTTTGGGTGTTTAAACGTTCTGTCAGCCCAGAGATCTAGAGCAGCATCTGAACCTTAGCCAGATCGACTCCACACTGTCGGAGGAGATTGTATTGGCCTTTAAACAGGATCTTCCAATAATTGTAAAGATACGTTTTATCTCAGAGCCTGTACATGGTGAAATTATAACTTGTCTATAAGTCATTCTGTGTAAGTATATATATGTTCTTCCTTCAGTAAATTTGATGATGCCCATACAAATGTATTCATTTCATACGTTTTAAAATAAAACTAAAAGTAAAATGTGTTTGATTCGGGCTAAAAATAGCTACATGTTTAGATTAAATGCTTTGAATTCGAAGACCTGTAGAGGTTTAGATTTTCATGAATGTAAATCCTGATGATAGTAATTATCAATAATCAGTTGTGGGTCAGACATATATATATTAACTAATGGTTTTGTATGTCTCATACAGCAATGATTTACTTATCATAACTTTTAGACAGATTCTGCTAGATTTGTAATACAAATTAAATTATAACAGGCGAATTTAAGAATTTAAGAAAAATTACTGAAATAAAAACAACCACTTAGTTTTAGAAAATCTTCCAGAGAAAGGCTGTATAGTAAAAATCTTGACCACAAAAAAACACCCAAATTTATAAACTCTTTCATATAAATTCTGATATAAAACAAGAAAAGAAAATTCATTAAATATTATCAATTACCTTACCTGATTCTTGTGTTACATGAAAATATATTCCTGTATGATTCCGATTGTCTACAATTCATTCGGATATTTAAATGAAGGCTAAGCTATAAATCATTAATCGTTGATTTCATATTCAGTAGAATACATCCCAGCAATAAAGACGTAAAAATCCCCAACACCAAGCCTCTGTGTTTATACTGTTGAAAGTGAGATAAATGTCCATAAAATAATCTCTTATCCTACAGGGAGTTCTGACCCGAATTCCTACCTGTCAAAGGTAAATCACAGGTAAGTTACAGGTAAGATGAGAGAGAAATTTACAAGTAAGATTACACATAATTAGGCGAAGGCCTTAGGGGATCATGACCTCTGTCACAAGCTATATGGAGTTCCAATACATGGTAGGATGAATGATGACCGATCAAAATATTTACAGGAAGAATCATCAATGGGGAAGTCTATGCATTGCCTGTAGAAGTTGTGTCAAAACACCTTGCACCTACCGTGAATGTAGAATAGTAATCAATTATATCAGTCAATTTGTAAGAATATCCATTATCATGATCCACGCTTCAAACAACTTAATATTTGAATCTGGTAAAATGTTGTATGATAAAAAATAACGCACTGTAATTATAAATCCCTTGTGTTAATTTATCTGTCAGTGGAAATATTGCAAGATCTATTTATTTTCACAAGTAATCGCAATGTGAACTATATACATTGGGAAAAAACACAAGTGACTTAAAGTAATATCACATTTGGGCATAAATTCATTTAAATTTTGCACAAGATACACTGTACAATGTCAATTCCAAATCATGTTAAGGTCTCGATCAGGTCACATCGATATCCTGCGGTAATCTCATTTTGCTAGCACATAATCTATGTAACCCAAAGTAGGGGGACAGGCTTTCTTCTGAACCAATAGAAACACAGCTAGTCTGTAACTATTTTACACCACCTTAATTTTGACACGATTGACTGCCAGTGAAATCAAGAACACTGAAATGAAAACTCAATAACTATATGTTACAGAATCAATAAGTTTTCTACACCATATTACATGTTACAGTGCATGTAACGCCCTACGTATCCCCTACAGTTACAGTAGTGTTACAGCAAACAGGAGCAAAACTCGCAAGGAATCGGTCAACACTGTTGTTAACAAGCAACATCACTGTAGAACATCCGCTAACTCAACTCCAAAAATATTTTTCAGCTACTGTTCTATAATTATATCACAAACTAGCCTCTAGGATGATTTATATTGGCGATCGTATCTCCATAAAAATGACATAATTAGTTCAAAACTAATACTCACAAGCAAAATGTAGCACTTGCAATTGACCAGTGTATAAATTGAGGTCCTCTGATAGTGTTGTTCTGATTAAACGACAAAGTCGAGAATCGGTCAGTTAGGCCAACGAACTGACTAATCGACAAAGTCGAGAATCGGTCAGTTAGGCTAATGAACTGATTAATCGACAAAGTCGAGAATCGGTCAGTTAGGCTAACAAACTGATTAATCGACAAAGTCGAAAATCGGTCAGTTAGGCTAACAAACTGATTAATCGACAAAGTCGAGAATCGGTCAGTTAGGCTAACAAACTGATTAATCGCGTACAAAATCCATGATCGATTTTATTCGGAATGCTAATGTGTAGATATACTGGAGTTTTCAGAAGACTTTTTCCTAGCTACTAATTGTAAAATTGCTGGTATCATGCGTCACTGCATGACTTACTTTTAGCTCATGGCTGCTAGTTAGGACTATATATAACAGATTCAGTGTTTGAAGAGAGCTATTTCTTATATTATAATTAGTTAATTACATGGTATCTCTTTCTTATTTGCCTTTAGTGACTCGCAACAACAGCATGGAGGATTCCACTATGTATTTCTATGAAACAATTATTAATCGATCATCGCTTGGTTAATGGTAACCAATGATCGTTCATAAAATTTCAACCGATTCCCAACACTAGGTTCTCATTGATACAATCAATATATCGTTTTGAAGTCTTGAAAATCGGAAAAGGACCCCATTAAAATAGCCAGCTAATAAAAAAGGACAACCTGATTTTTCAGAAAAGGTCACAGTATATGTTCATACATTAGGTATACCGAAAGAAGCACAACACCCAAATAGAGATGCAAGCTAAGGGAAACCTGTCCGAGTTAAGAGTATAATATCTTCACTTACATATGATGCATTTATGATATGACAAGCGTCTAGAAATTGATTTTATGTACAGCTCTTTGTCGTACTGCAGTAAAACTTTTACATTTTTACAACCTTAAGCTACAGACAATATATATATAAAATGTCCAGCAGACAAACTGTTGGCATCCTGGCTAGGTCTCTGATCAATATATCATGCGGTAACAGTCTACCTTAATATGTCACCTTCAGTCCTACAAGGAGCGGAGTTCTGTATTGATCAACTGTGAAGAAGAATCTTCGGAATTTATGTTGTATTTTTTACGGGAAAATATTTCCAAGGATTATCATGTCCTGGCAAGTTTGGGATCTAGCTTTGGTGGCCATGGGTGCAACAGTAACTCTAGCATTAGGAAATTAATATACGCATTGAGTTATAGAAATTATAATTAAAACTCAGATAAAACATCATCCCAAAATTGAAAATACTATTTCTTGATCAAGAAACTCAAGAAACACTGACTCCCATAAAATTCAAAGATATTTGAACTGCGGATATTTTATCAAGAGATATTGAAATATTAGAAACTTTATCATAATTTTGATAACTGACTCTTTCAAAACCATTCTATTTTCATAAAAATATATCTTGATAAAAAAAAAGAAACAAAAGTTTATTCTGATTGTAACAAAGAAAAGTATTTCAAGCCCTCCACATAACAAGTTAATTACCCAGTACCCCATCCAATCTCCAGCCCTCCACATAACAAGTTAATTACCAAGTACCCCACCCAATCTCCAGCCCTATACAGCACAAGTGAATTACCAAGTACCCCACCCAATCTCCAGCCCTCCACATCACAAGTTAATTACCAAGTACCCCACCCATTCTCCAGCCCTCCACATCATAAGTTAATTACCCAGTACCCCACCCAATCTTCAGCCCTCCACATCACAAGTTAATTACCAAGTACCCCACACAATCTCCTGCCCTCCACATCACAAGTTAATTACCTAGTACCCCACCCAATCTCCGGCCTTCTACATCACAAGTGAATTACCAAGTACCCCACCCAATCTCCAGCCCTCCACATCACAAGTGAAATACCAAGTACCCCACCCAATCTCTATCCCTATACATCACAAGTTAATTACCAAGTACCCCACCCAATCTCCAGCCCTCCACATCACAAGTTGATTACCCAGTTCCCCACCCAATCTCCAGCCCTCCACATCACAAGTTAATTACCCAGTACCCCACCCAATCTCCAGCCCTCAACATCACAAGTTAATTACCAAGTATTCCACCCATTCTCCAGCCCTCCACATCACAAGTTAATTACCCCACCCAATCTCCAGCCCTCCACATCACAAGTTAAGTACCCAGTACCCCACCCAATCTCCAGCCCTCCACATAACAAGTTGATAACCCAGTACCCCACCCCATCTCCAGCCCTCCATATCACAAGTTAGTTACCCAGTAGTCCACCCATTCTCCAGCTCCCCATAGCTTTTGTAAATTAAAAGTTGGGTAATTGTAGGTGACAGAGTATCATTTATATGGGTCCCCAAACAATGTGAGGTACACAAAACGAGGGCTGTAATTCTGCACATAGTGAAGCTGAGACCGCATATTAAACATGTAGCACTTATATAGACAAGTACCACCCTGTTGGGTGGCTCACAGGTCAAATTTCGTAATTTTAGGTGAGTAAAAGAGTACATGTATACGACCGAGACAAAATGATTCACAAAATGACAAATGACTGACATAACACAAACTTCCCCAGCCCACCAGTTGGGTACTAATAAACTGTAATATGTGCAGTACAAGTTGTCATACCCTGGAGTTTGACAGGGAATTCCCAAATTTCCACAGAATTGTCTTCCCTTTTATATGATCACGATTAGAGAGCACCATGTATGACGTACATCATGACACAACCTGAAGGAACGATATAATACCTAGATGTCACTACGGGAACAATAAAATAGGATATCACAATCAGCATTAAGCAAGAGAGAACATAAAGTGTACAAATCAAAAGAAAACAAATTACAAACAAATTACAAATACTGATAACCAATGTTCAGGAAAATATTATTGATTTTCAAGGGAGAACAGAAGCAACAGCTACAGTTAGAGAAATTTCAACCCTCAGAGCAAGATTCTCGAATGTCTCGCCATTGGCTTGAACAATTCATATGTTGATAATTCTCTGTCATACCCGTAAGGTATGGAAAGATTCTGTAAATCACTCCAGGCTAAAAGAGGAAACCAATCTGTGAACAGTGGGAGGAAACCCATGTTTTGCCAATAATTGTCTGCTTACGACACACATGTTCAGATATATAAATAGTACACCTACACTAGGTACTGTTACTGACTTACGGTGGTAGCTAATCCTAGAGCCACGACTCAGCGGTTCCCATGAAACAGATTCAGATGATCATGGATCAGGAATCAATAAAAGTTGTTTATTTTAAATCTCAACAACTGCATACCTAGCTACACACAAACACTTGGCGGTTTGACAGCGGACACATTTCTACCAGTCGGTGTATGAGGTGAACAGTTAGAGGCAATCTTTTTATACCTGTTACTATAAGATAAATTTTATGATGTCTGATCTCCCTAAGTAGGTATAACATGGGCCAACATTCTACACATGAGCAACACCTTCAATCCACATTTACTAGAGCATCAATATAACACCAACCAAATACTAGAGGCCTAACTAAAACATAGTTACTTATACCAAATACACATGTATACCAAATACACATGTACTAGAGGCCTAACTAAAACATAGTTATTTATACCAAGTACATAGGTACTAGAGGCCTAACTAAAACATAGTTACTTATCCCAAATACATAGGTACTAGAGGCCTAACTAAAACATAGTTATTTATACCAAGTACATAGGTACTAGAGGCCTAGATACAACATAGTTACTTATTCCAAATACACATGTACTAGAGACATAACTAAAACATAGTTACTTATACCAAATAGATAGGTACTAGAGGCCTAACTAAAACATAGTTATTTATACCAAGTACATAGGTACTAGAGGCCTAACTAAAACATAGTTATTTATACCAAGTACATAGGTACTAGAGGCCTAGCTAAAACATAGCTACTTATACCAAATACAAAGGTACTAGAGGCCTAACTAAAACATAGTTACTTACACCAAATACATAGGTACTAGAGGCCTAACTAAAACATAGTTACTTACACCAAATACATAGGTACTAGAGGCCTAACTAAAACATAGTTATTTATACCAAGTACATAGGTACTAGAGGCCTAACTAAAACATAGTTATTTATACCAAGTACATAGGTACTAGAGGCCTAACTAAAACATAGTTATTTATACCAAGTACATAGGTACTAGAGGCCTAGCTGAAACATAGTTACTTATTCCAAATACACATGTACTAGAGACATAACTAAAACATAGTTACTTATACCAAATACAAAGGTACTAGAGGCCTAACTAAAACATAGTTACGTATTCCAAATACATAGGTACTAGAGGCCTAACTAAAACATAGTTACGTATTCCAAATACATAGGTACTAGAGGCCTAACTAAAACATAGTTATTTATACCAAGTACATAGGTACTAGAGGCCTAGCTGAAACATAGTTACTTATTCCAAATACACATGTACTAGAGGCCTAGCTAAAACATAGTTACTGATACCAAATACAAAGGTACTAGAGGCCTAGCTAAAACATAGTTACTGATACCAAATACAAAGGTACTAGAGGCCTAACTAAAACATAGTTACTTATACCAAGTACATAGGTACTAGAGGCCTAGCTAAAACATAGTTACTTATTCCAAATACACATGTACTAGAGGCCTAACTAAAACATAGTTACTTATACCAAATACATAGGTACTTTAGAGGTCTAGCTAGTTATATATAATTAGAACAAAGTTACTTATACCCTGAGGGATTCCTGTATACTGTAGCCTCACCTTTACTTCCGTTTGGATATAAGGGTAGTAATGTTGAGCCAGGACATTGAGTATGACCAGGTACAATGTACGTAGCTTCAAGGGTTTGAGCGATCATGTAACAATTTGAAGTCCAGTACGTGTTCCAATCCCGGTCTAGTCCCACTGAATTTGGTCTACTTAGAAGTTAGAACACTGCATGTTAATTATATTTTGTTTATTTTATATTTATCATTTTGCATAAAAGTCCTGCAAGGTATGTTTCTCTTTTCAGCATTGATTTATCCAAGCTGTATAAATGGATACTCTACTATATTTTGCTGTGATAACAGGTGTATTTAATTGGGGTGACAAATTAAATTAATTAATACTTTTACCTTTAAATGATTGTAAAAAACAATCAGCTGGGAAAGCTTTAAAGAGTGTCTTTCCACACGTATTATGATGATTGTTAAGACACTAGATAACTTCATAACATCTGAGAGTCCTTGGTCTAACCATCGGACCCCAGGGTTCTTGTTTGAACAAATAGTGTATTGCTCCCAGGCTACAAACATTGACAAAAAGTTTGATGTGTTTGACACTTTAACACTGTACCTTGGGCTACGCCCATGGATGTTAGTATTGAAATTAGTATTACATAATCATCATGTGTTTGCTCTCTTTCTTTGGTATGTACATTTGACAGCCCAGTTGATAAAATATATTTTGGCCAAACATAGCAATGATCCACACACTGAGCCGTGTGCACAATCTAAAAAGTCACTCATTCAGTGTTTGTCAGGCTAAAACAAAATAAAAGGTGATTTTGTTTGGTGAGTTTTGAATAGGAAAAAAAAATCGCATTTTGATTTGGTTTAGATAATCAGAAATAGAAATGGACTTTTAGACAGAAAGAATGAAACTAAGTTTTTCTAAGCCATCAACACTTTTCGCATTATAATAAAATTCTGAAAAAGGCTATAAAATATACCAGAAGACTTAAAATGTTCATCTTTAAATAATAAAATAAAGAAAATTAAACGCAATACTGAAAGATGTATAAAATTTCTCACAGAATCTGAGATATGTGTGATTAGGGTCCTTAAGGAAACATCCTTGGACTGCAGGGGCCAGACATCCAACATGGCCACTGTAGAGAAACTCTACAGGCAGTCAACACATCTACCTAGGAAGTACCACCCACCTGTGTGCCATGTACAGGTTGCCGTGGTGACGCCATACTGTTACTCCTACTAATGTTATTATACACAACACACCTGTTTATGCTCCTAGTGCAGAGTTTTAATTTCCCTCATCATGAGGATCAATCTAGAAAGTTGGAGACCATTGCAGCATTTATCTTTTTTAAAGCCAACTACTGAATAATTCAAAAAATAAGAAATCAAACTGTAATAATCTTGATCATTTGGATGTTTGATTCCTAAATGTCAAACTAGGGGGGAGATAATTTGATTGCAGCTGCTGGAAAAATCTTCAAAATTGTTTAGACCAAGTTAGAGGCTGTTAAGCTAAGCCAGTCTTAGCTGAGATCAAAGCAAATTCTAAGGTAATGTTATCTGGGGGGGCAGGTCTATGCCCAACTTTAAGTGTATTTGTGTATTTGCTTTAAAACAAGGTGAAATCAACATCAATATATTATAATGATATAGTCTGAAATAACAGTCGGTGTACACAGATCAAATCAATACCAACCAAATTTGATTTGACTTTAAAATCATTTTTTAGTAAATGACATTTTTTTAACAATGAAAACATAATGTACTTAGTAATTATTAGTCTATGATCATTATACCAGTCAAATTAACAGTCAATGTTGTGTACAGCTACCTGTAAGTACTCAGTATAGTAGAAGTTGGCGTCAGTGAATATCAATGAATTCAGAATGTAACGAAGACCAGAAGCAGATTCACGTTTAAAAATGTGACATACCTCAGCACACTGTCCCCAGCAGGAGTTATAATAAAACAACGTTAACCTCAGTGAGACTGACGATTACTGTCACATGTAGATCTAGTCTGTACACTGTAGCTGACACAGCAGCTCTTACAGGGAATAGCTAATATTCTATGTATATCTACTGAAAGACCCCCACCCATAATGTAATAAGGTAGAGCCAGGAGATAGATAATTAGCAATTTGAAAGCACAGACTTTATAAAGAGAGATCGAGGCAGCCAAATTGTTGTACTGACCTTTTATATGTCTCTATATGGCAAACTAATTTCTCATGTCTAGTATGTTTTCATCTTTTCTCTAGAGGTCTTAGTAATTTTTTATCAATTCACCTGGGGTTCGTGAAAAACAAGTTTTGTAGTGAAAAACTCAGTTTTTATGCTGCCTGGCCTGTCGCGATCGTATGCTATGACGTTTTACCAGAGTGTGCAAAAACTACATCGGAATTAACAAATGCCTGGTTAAATTTGTTCAGACCGATAAAAAAAAAATGATCATTTGATATTTTGGTTAGACAATGAATGAAATCAAATAGAAATTGATTTTCAGTCTGATGAGTGATAATCCTTAAAGGGTGTCACAGACATTGTTTACATAGAAAAGTGCTCCTTGCATATATATTGATTTGAAAATATCATAAATTAAAAAGTACAGTATGTATTTGAGGTTCCCACAAAGACTATAAAACACATGCCAAAGCAATCAAGCCCCATATCGTCATTTACATAGATTTATAAGAGAAAATTTCGCTACTTTCATATCAGCTTTTGTTCAAATTAGTACACAGGCAATATTTACAAAATACTGACAGTAAACCATGAAGTATTGGTGTCAAAAATTTGCATTAGCAGTCAAAACAAATGATAACGCCCACTTTTTGTAAACAGTAACGGAAAAATTTGATTTGGAAATTTGAGTCACCCAGTTGTTTTCAGATATCAACACTTTGAAACATTGAAGCCATGCCATTGAATTCCCAGGGCACTGTAACATGGAGCCCCAAATAAATGACCAAGTTTATAGATACTGGAGAATGTTCCCAAATAGGAAGTGCCTGGGTGTTAGACTCCAACACACCCTATAGTGGACAAGTAAGGCTACTATATTGTGTGTGTGTGTTACCTTCGTAATATTTTTCAACAGGTAGGCTAACTTATATATATATATATATAATCTGATACCTGAATGCAAAATGCTAGATTTTCTGCAAGAAGATAATTCAGCTATATTCTGTGTGTTTATATTAACCGATTGATTGCAAGATGCCAGATTTTCTGCTGGAAAAATAAAGGTCATCACTATGATGTTGCTAGATTTCATTGACGAACATAATGTCTTTGAAAGTCCATAGTATTTCAAGATAAATTAGCTGGTTTCAACAATTTGAAAATTTTACTACATGTTGAATACAATGACATGCTATAGTTATGACCATGATTACTTAATGTAAGATGGGTCTCTCTGGTTCAAGTACACCAAACACAAACCATTAAGTGGGTTATTGACCTTTTTACCTGTCCCTACATTCTATAGAGCTCTAGGGCTTTCTGAGATGATCGATGTTGCATAGAATAAAGTCATTAAAGATGTTAGTACTTCATACCATCAGTAGACTATAGTAATTAATACACATCAAAGACAGCTTTAGCCTTTAGATATAGCAAAACGATCAACAGGTTGATATCAAAATTTCTGAATGCTGCACCACTGGACTGTGATACGTAATGAAGCAAAGCAGTATTCTCCATTCACTGCAGTTATTGTGCAGCAAATTTCCTGTTGAGATGCACAAGAATAAATGGTCGGTTTTCTACTGAAAGTTGGGTATTAACAAAACTACACAATTAAGAACATTTTAATTAGTAGTAAATCTTCCTACATACAAAGCAGGACACAATGAAATTGTGTTGAAAAGTCAATGTAAAACAGCACACAGCCTTGTTGTCAAGTGTGACGTCAAAAGATTCTGGTGTCAAAGAGTATACATATACAGTATGTATGCTACTAATTCCCACAATTATTCATAAAGTTTCTGTTTTTTTCCCATGTTTAAAAAATGACATCAATTGAAAATTTAATGTTTTTCCTGTTGAATACCACTGCATTTTCAGAAGATATTTGTTATGAGCATGTAGATGTACACAGAAACCATCCTAGCCTCTAGATCTATATTCAGTCAAAAAGCAGTGTTAGAAGTCACAAAACAGAGTATCTTAGACAAACAGGGCTACACACTCTTTTGTCCCAAGCTGATATGGCATTGTAAAATGGTCCCAATTATAAAGCTTCAATGTAGTACCTTACAAGAAAAAAATCTAAAAAAATCTGAAACCTCAAAGCCCTGAAATCTGACCTTACTATCTATGTAAAGCTTGTCAAGATAGAGCAACATGTTTAAGTCAGAAGCTTTTATCTTGGAGTCACTGTAACCCCATCCACAACAGTTGTTAATAAGTGCTAAAAAAACCAGATTTTAATCTCTCAACCCCTTCCGTTATACTAGTGATACTTAAAAGTTTCTTTATATCAAATAGAATCAATTCTTTGAAAATGAACTTTTTCAGCCAGTTCACCACTAACATCTGGCTATTGGCTATAGGGAGTTGTGACCTTCAACCCGATATCAGTTTAATTTTTGCCTTAGCTTCAGCAAATAAAAAAATAAAAAGTTTAAAAAGAAAGTTACTTTCAGTTACTTTTTCAATGTCTGCAGATCAATCAACTATATACTGTCAGTAACCTATGACATTTGATTTCTTTGTTGCATGAAGTTTAACCTTTGATTGACCTTTGATTTAGCTATCTCCCAATGTTTAGCATACAGACATTACATCCCAAGCAGATTACCTTCCTAATCAATTAACCAAAAGACAGCCAGTAATAAAAACAATGATTTTATGTAACAATGAGTAGTGTATTTGACATGTAGTAAATTATATGTAGGTCATCTCTAGATCTCCAGTAAATACTTGTCTTAGTCTACATACCAACACACCTGTCTGTAAAGACATCCTTTGTGTTAATTATAACAATTACTGAGTGCAATTTTGTAAAACAATTAAGCAACTCAGTACAAATTTCCAGCATACAAAAACATTCATAAATTTACATCAAGGAATTCAATCAATAAAGCATAAAATGATTTACAACTTAAGTTGTGCTCCATTCATTCAGAATTCACTAATTGATTGTCTAGTCAGCCATTCAACATGTTTGTTTACAAATTGACATCAAGTAATCCAGCTATCTAATGTAACAATACAGCAACTTTTGCTGGGAAGGCAAGTGGTTGGATTATCCTCTGGTGTACCAATATATATATATATATGCTGTTTTACACCAAAATGCTGACATCATAATGTCGGCTGGTATGCCAAAAGTAGTACTACTATCATCAATATTGTACTTGATAAGGAAAGCAAGGCAACATTACCTGGGAAAACAAACACTGATTTATATACCTGTACTGTTGTATTCTTACATCCATCCATTGTGGTGACTGCTTAATATCCTAATATATCAGTCTGGTTGATGATGCTGCAGGCACAGTGTTTATTTTAACAGAGAACACAACCACTGGATGAGACTGTGATATTGAAATGTGTTGGCGGAGGAAGAGAACCACAGCACGGGACTGTGACAGAGCAATGGAACCAACGAGAACAAGACGAAAGCGTGGGAGTGTAAAGCGTCACAGAGAAAAATACCACAGTTTGGGACTGTGACAGGGGAATGAAGGAAGTGTCACCGAGAACAACATCACCGAGTAGGACTGTGACACAGGAATGGATGCAATAACTAGCAAAGAATAAATACCACACCAAAGGACTGTGATAGAGCAATGGAGCAGTTTCACAAGAAAACAGGAATGGAGGCAGTACCAGGCAGAAAAAAACCCACAGCATTGGACTATGACTAGGGAACATAGGCCATGTCAAAAGGAACGAAACTGTAACATTGGACTCTGACTAGGGAACATAGGCCGTGTCAACAGCAACAAAACTGTATCATTGGACTATGCCTAGGGAACATAGGCCATGTAAACAGGAACAAAGCTGTAACATTGGACTGTGACAGGTAGTGGGGTACCGATAACCGGAAACATCAAGTAAATCGAGCTAGCCATGAGGTAGATTTGATAAACGATTTAGCAGTCAGCACATAAAAGATTGATTTTGAAACTTTGTCATGAAAAACATTGTTTTTGTAGGTTTGTCATGAAGAACTGAAATTCTTAAGATACATACGGTTGCTTTTCATGTTTAATCCAAAATAAAACGGTCCTTTCACCCGCTCTCGTTGATTCTCGCTTGAATTATGCCAGCATTCAAGCGTGATAGCTATAGCGTCATTACGTAATCAATGTCAGTGCAGTGATTTGTAGGTAGGGGCAAATTTATAACTGACGAAATCCAAACTGACGGCAAATGACAGCCACCGGAATAAAAGCACTTTCTTTTTCAGCGAAGGGATGGTGGGACATAAACTTTACAGTACCAACTCAATTTGACTCAATTTCAAATGGGTTAACAATAATAAATGTCATATCAAGTACTTAACCCAAAATGCATAACCTGATTTGTTTGTGTTACGATAGCTATCATCATGACTTGTCCGCAGGAGATAGGAAATTGTCAATTTCTGAAGTACCTTTTCTCATTATATGAGCATCTCTTGGATGAAGTTATTAGAAAAATAACACAAAGTTATATAGATATTTTTTAATGATTGGACAAAATGTCAATTTATTAAATCTGGATGAGACTGTGATATTGAAATGTTTTGGCGGAGGAAGAGAACCACAGCACGGGACTGTGACAGAGCAATGGAGCAGTTTCACAAGACAACAGGAATGGAGGCAGTTCCAGGCAGAAAAAAACCCACAGCATTGGACTATGACTAGTGAACATAGTCCATGTCAACAGGAACAAAGCTGTAACATTTGACTGTGACAGGGAGTGGTGTACCGATAACCGGAAACATCAAGTAAATCGAGCTAGCCATGAGGTAGATTTGATAAACGATTTAGCAGTCAGCACATAAAAGATTGATTTTGAAACTTTGTCATGAAAAACATTGTTTTTGTAGGTTTGTCATGCAGAACTGAAATTCTTAAGATACATACGGTTGCTTTTCATGTTTAATCCAAAATAAAACGGTCCTTTCACCCGCTCTCGTTGATTCTCGCTTGAATTATGCCAGCATTCAAGCGTGATAGCTATAGCGTCATTACGTAATCAATGTCAGTGCAGTGATTTGTAGGTACGGGCAAATTTATAACTGTCGAAATCCAAACTGACGGCAAGTGACAGCCACCGGAATAAAAGCACTTTCTTTTTCAGCGAAGGGATGGTGGGACATAAACTTTACAGTACCACACAGCACGGGACTGTGACAGAGCAATGGAGCAGTTTCACAAGCAAACAGGAATGGAGGCAGTGCCAGGCAGAAAAAAACCCACAGCAATGGACTATGACTAGGGACCATAGGCCATGTCAACAGGATCAAAACTGTAACATTGGGCTATGACTAGGGAACATATTCCATGTCAACAGCAACAGAACTGGAACATTGGACTATGACTGGGGAACATAGGCCATGTAAACAGGAACAAAACTGTCACATTGGACTATGACTAGTGAACATAGTCCATGTCAACAGGAACACAACTGTAACATTGGACTCTGACTAGGGAACATAGGGCATGTCAACAGGAACAAGACTGTAACATTGGACTATGCCTAGGGAACATAGGCCATATCAACAGGAACAAAACTGAAACATTGGTCTATGACTAGGGAAAATAGGCCATGTCAACAGGCACAAAACTGTAACATTGGACTATGACTAGGGAACATAGGCCATGTCAACAGGAACAAAGCTGTAACATTTGACTGTGACAGGTAGTGGTGTACCGATAACCGGAAACATCAAGTAAATCGAGCTAGACATGAGGTAGATTTGATAATCGATTTAGCAGTCAGCACATAAAAGATTGATTTTGAAACTTTGTCATGAAAAAGATTGTTTTTGTAGGTTTGTCATGAAGAACTGAAATTCTTAAGATACATACGGTTGCTTTTCATGTTTAATCCAAAATAAAACGGACCTTTCACCCGCTCTCGTTGATTCTCGCTTGAATTATGCCAGCATTCAAGCGTGATAGCTATAGCGTCATTACGTAATCAATGTCAGTGCAGTGATTTGTAGGTACGGGCAAATTTATAACTGACGAAATCCAAACTGACGGCAAATGACAGCCACCGGAATAAAAACACTTTCTTTTTCAGCGAAGGGATGGTGGGACATAAACTTTACAGTACCAACTCAATTTGACTCAATTTCAAATGGGTTAACAATAATAAATGTCATATCAAGTACTTAACCCAAAATGCATAACCTGATTTGTTTGTGTTACGATAGCTATCATCATGACTTGTCCGCAGGAGATAGGAAATTGTCAATTTCTGAAGTACCTTTTCTCATTATATGAGCATCTCTTGGATGAAGTTATTAGAAAAATAACACAAAGTTATATAGATATTTTTTAATGATTGGACAAAATGTCAATTTATTAAATATAATCCTTTTGGCGTTTATTTCAACCGATAATCGATTACCAATCGATCTTGAATGTCTGATAATCGATCTTCAAAATTGGACCAATTCCAAGCACTACAGTAATGAATTAAGACAGTCTCAAAGAGAACAACAGAACCACAGAATGGGACTGTGATAAGGCAATGGAGATTGGGATTGCAACAAGAGAATGGAGGAGAAACGAGCTTAGCTTATTTTCTACTGAAAATAAAAAGGATAACCAAAAATTGCTATTTGTTAGATATAAACTACAGGAAACTTTACAGACATCAAAATGTTAGAATAACTTTACAAAATCATAGTGCTATTGTCTTCCATGATGGCCTATTCATATTTATCTATTCAGTTTTGTATTGAAAGTTGCATAAAATTTGTTTAACTCCCAAATTGCCAAAGGATTTTCCAATCAAAAATTGCTTGCCTTAAACCATAATACAAGCAGAAACTGCTCAAAGGGACTATAATTCTATATATTTCAGTACACTTTTCCATAGAGTTACCTTATACCCAGCTGTTACAAGTGAAAACTAAACAACTGTTTCCAAAGAAAATCAAAAGAGCCCAGATTACACCTAATCACAATTTCCCTTATGAGAATTTTAAACCACGTTTCATACAGTACAACCTGGTCAGGTTATTGATATTTCCTCTATAAAACACAGAAATGCTTAGTGGCTCCCCCAGGGTGAACAGGAAGGGTCTGTTAATTCTCAAACATCAGACAACAGCAGACTATTTATAACACTTCAACCACTATAAGATACAATCCTGATTTCAATTAACCGATATCATAACATAGAATCATTATATAATTAACAAACATAACAGCTATGTTATATAAGGTTCACCCAGTACAGACAGTAAGGGTACCTGGGTAGCCCAATAGTCAGAGACTAGTGAAATCTCCAGCTGGACTAGTACATGTACTTAGTACTTCTAAAAACTGCTAGCCCAAATGACAAGTCAAAACTTGATTTTATATATCATGTATAATATTGGGAAAGTAGAATTTCCACAGGGACTAGTAAAATTAAAATCTACTACATATGTAGCCTGACTGACCAGTGGTTTTTGAAATTAATTTCTAGTCCGGTCAGTAATACTTAGACACTAATTGGAAAATGAACATTCCAGTCCTCCAATATCGGGGAAAATGTGCTTTTGCTAACTGCAACTGGTTGTAGAGTGTATACATGTTAAATACTCAAGTTTGTTTTAAAACATAATGAACATCAAAAGTTAGATAAATTTATCACAAGAGAAAGTAAATACATTTTCCACTCCACTCAGAGTTTATTTTTATATAAAATACAATGACATTCAGTAGTGTCTAACCAATCTGTCAACAGCTCAAAATTTAACAATAAAATTACAAGTGATATTTGATTTATTTTGTCCCATCATAAATACCAAACTAAGTAAACACAATACATTTTAGTGACATTAAAACACTCACCATAAGCTCTGCCCCGCAGGAACTGTTTTGGAATAGATGTTAATGATATAAATGCTACATGTAACAAGCTGACAGACTCAAAATGACAAACCACGCCCAACTATTCGAGTCTTTACCTCAAAATTTGAGTAGTCACCTGTGATTCCTGGGTTGTGGGGAGGGGTTGAGGCATTGTCAATATAGACCTGGAGTTGGGGACAATCTTATCAGGTTTTATAAACCGGACAGATATGGCCACACCACATTACATGAGTCGGTGTTCCCTGGACAGCTAGTGTCCATGTCCCCTGTCCAGAAACATTCTGGCTATCTACAGTAAACACCACCCTGCACATACCGACCAAATACCATAAATTCATATTGAATGATAGCCAAGACTGGTCAGGCTGACCTGTATTGAGATGAAAGGGTTTATTCCATCCAGGACATGGATCCCTGGGGATGGGGTTGAGGTGGGGAGAGAGGAGAACAGTGTTTCAGATGATAGAGCTTACTTGATCCAGGGGCAAAACCAAAAGGGATGGGGATAAAGATCATATACCTAGCAAGGACCCCTAATACCCTTCAAAATACCAGTTTTTAGCATTTTTGCAGGGAATTTGTCCACTCAATTATGTTGATATATATTCAACCCCCCCAAAAATTATAATGAAGACATTGGGTGCAAAATAATAAAAACCTTATTTGTCAAACTGATTAAGTAGCCTCTTCATACAACATTTCTCAAAACATTTGATTCTGAAATTTAGATAGGTGTTAATTCAGACTAGGTGTTAATTCAAACAGAAAGGTAGCAATCTCTCTAGAAAGGCAACACTGCAAAGTGGTGGTCTCTCTGGATAGACAATGGTCTGTTCAGACAGGTGGCGGTCTCTGTAGACAAGTGGTGGTCTCTCTGGACAGACAATGGTCTGTTCAGACAGGTGGCAAACTCCAGGCAAGTGCATGTGGCAAACTTTCCAGACAGGTGGCACACTCATGATCATCAGACTGGTAGCAAACTCATCAGACAGATGATGGTCTATCTGGACAGGTTGTGGTCTCTTCCGACAGACTGATCTTTTGAGACAGGAAATGGTCTTTCTAGACAGGTAGCAAACTCACCAGACTAGTAGCAAACTCTCCAGACACCTGATGGTCTTTCTAGACAGGTGGTGGTCTCTTCTGACAGGTAGCACACTCTCTAGATAGGTGGTGTTCTCTTCTGACAGGTAGCAAACTCTGTAGACAGGTGGTGGTCTCTTCTGACAGGTAGCAAACTATCCAGACAGGTGGTGGTCTCTTCTGACAGGTAGCAAACTCACCAGACTAGTAGCAAACTCTCCAGACAGATGATGGTCTCTCTAGACAGGTGGTGGTCTCTTCTTACAGGTAGCAAACTATCCAGACAGGTGGTGGTCTCTTCTGACAGGTAGCAAACTCACCAGACTAGATGCAAACTCTCCAGACTAGTGGCAAACTCTCCAGACAGATGATGGTCTCTCTAGACAGGTGGTGGTCTCTTCAGACAGGTAGCAAACTATCCTGACAGGTGGTGGTCTCTTCTGACAGGTAGCAAACTCACCAGACTAGTAGAAACTCTCCAGACAGATGATGGTCTCTCTAAACAGATGATGGTCTCTCTAGACAGGTGGTGGTCTCTTCTGACAGGTAGCAAACTATCCAGACAGGTGGTGGTCTCCCTAACAAGGAGATAGTCTCTTACAACAGACAGTAATCTCTTGGGACAGGTAGTGGTCTGTCTAGACAGATGGCAAACTTTCAAGATATGTAGTGTTTTCTGGTGAGAGGTGACAAACTCCTCAGGCAGATGGTGGTCTCCCCAAACAACTTACAAGTGGGCATGAAGTCCATCATTTTTATGTACATATTGTGTATGGTATGGCCTTATTGGACAATTTTTAATTAAATTTACCATATCACCAACCAACGCAAGTTATTTATCAGAAATTACCGCAATTCAATCTAACAAACAAACAAAAATAGCCAGGAAACTTGGATACTTGTTAATACAGTTTAAAAGACTCACAATTACTTAAAAGTCACACGATAACAAATGGTTCAATTCCAACTGTACATTCATTAGCAGAACTTTGGAGATAGAAGAAAATCATCAATATATATATTCGAAGATGTAATGGATCAGGGCAAACAGATCTAGATTGTAATAGCAAGTGAATTTTTGTGTCTAAATTTTCAGCTTCAAGCAATAGTATTTGACTGGTGTTTTTTTTTTAATTTTTATCCTTGCCCTGAGGGGTAGAAATATCAACAACATATGGTGTTTTGGGGATGGAGGTGGTGAAATACTGATAACATCTGGTGTCTGCGGAGATGGCAACACCATATGGTGTCAACTGTTGGGGGAAAAGGAACCAACTACACTTTTATTACCCGTTTCTATACCTGCTCAAAGCATATTTGTAACTCATTAAAAACCTCTACAGCAATTTTGAAAAATCTCCAATGGCACAAGTTTACTTACAATACGGTAAGCAAGCAATTTCTACACTTTTAAAAATCTTGGAATTCCAAAATCCAAACAAAACTATTGTAAAATCCTCTGAAGTCACTTACAAGAGAAACAAATAGCAACATATCTCCACAACACCCTTGAAAATCTAAGTACTTAACTGGTAGCAAAAAAATATATTAAATCATAACAAATTTGAAAATATCTCATGAGGAAAGAATGGTAACAAATCTCTACAACACTTTGAACATTTTTGAAAATCTGATTTTAAAATTTCCCAAGGGCAATTGATTTGTAAGAAAAAAAAAAGTTATGTATCAGTTAATAGCCCAGTGAAATTTGTCTAAACCTGAATCAATATGGAAACCTTAAATTGATACTGCTGTAGCTTGCCAAAACTTTTACTCCCAAATATTATATCAAAGTTGAAAAACCTGAGCATACACAATGTCAGGATTTTCTCCTTGCTGATAAATCAAACTTTTTTGACATCTAAACCTTCAGCTCAATACGTTCAAATGTTGATGCTGAGTCACTCCAGACTCTGTATCCTATTACAGATCTTGCTTTCCCAACTATTTTGGGATGGGGCCTGTGGCATTGAGTCAGAAAAAATAGGTTACAGAAAATAAATCAATAATAACTTCAAAAATCAATAAACAAAATCTCTGTAAACAAGGTGAAAATAAAATGAAAAACATCCTACATAGTTTGGAATTTTTTAAGGGAATATTACAGAAATATTGTGCACACTTAAAAAATTATTTTTCCATTGGGAATGGAGCTTAATTTTAAGTATAAAGGGGAGAAGAGCCAACGCCGTTCCAATATTAGGTAGGATCCTTTTGTTTTGGTGTTGGCTAGACTATGGATACCTTCACGGTAATAACAAAGTTATCCATCCTATTAATCTTGTAAGCTGGTCTATGTTGTGGAACCTCCTACCCCCTACAAATTGATTTTAAGTAAATTCAAAATTATTGAAACAGATTCAGATTGAAATCAAATTATTTCATATGATGTGTATGAATGTGTATGAATCTATGATTCAATGACAACGTCAAGTATATAATAGTGAGGGGAAAATGTTGTTATATCACTTTTCTTTTGATATTTAACTACATATTATTTGATTATTCCCTTCAATTCTCTATCAATTTCTGGTCTGTAAAAATTGCTGTAGGTCTATGTGAAATCTTTATCACACAGCCCAATTGTCTATTATGTAGGGATGGGCAATCAGTTTAAAATCCTAGTGGATAATCAGTTTGTAATCAGAAGTAGTGAACTAATGGATGATCGATTGCATAATCGGTTTATAATATAATCTGAATATCCAAATAGACAGAGTTGTTAACTATACATTAGGTTTCGTTCTTTTACAAGAGGCCCATGGGCCTTAACGGTCACCTGAGTTATGTAAAAACTGATGTTATCGATGTTGCCAAATGAAAAAGAAATCATTTTGTAACAATGGTAACTTGAACAACATGTATTTTCAAAATTAGTGTGAAAGATCTGGGTAGTATATGTACTATGTACAAATAGAGATTCTGTCAGTCAGCTGAATTATGTAAAGCACCTTAAGACCCTTCCATCTGTGAAGAGTATTTGATTCTACCATATCTGGGTCTTGAGAAGATTTTTTTTTGAAATTTCAGTAAATTCGACCCTTTTTGGCCCCACCCATCCGCTCCTGGATGTGATTCAGGGCTGATTTGTGCATATCATTGAACTGCTCTCAAATACTGATAATGCTAACTAAGTTTGAATTAATTCCAATGGAAATTAAACAAATGTTGGTCCAAAATGTGATTTCCCTACATAAACTATAGTAAAGTTTATCCCCTCCCCAGGGGGAAACGTGAGACCCCAGGGTCAAGAAATTCACAATTTTGGTAAAGCACCTTAAGACCCTTCCATCTATGAAGAGTATTTGATTCTACCATATCTGGGTCTTGAGAAGATTTTTTTTTGAAAATTCAGTCAATTCGACCCTTTTTGGCACCACCCATCAGCTCCTGGATGTGATTCAGGGCTGATTTGTGCATATCATTGACCTGCTATCAAATACTGATAATGCTAACTAAGTTTGAATTAATTCCAATTGAAATTAAACAAATGCTGGTCCAAAATGTGAGTTCCCTACATAAACTATAGTAAAGTTTATCCCCTCCCCAGGGGGAAACGTGAGACCCCAGGGTCAAGAAATTCACAATTTTGGTAAAGCACCTTAAGACCCTTCCATCTGTGAAGAGTATTTGATTCTAACATATCTGGGTCTTGAGAAGATTTCTTTTTGAAATTTCAGTCAATGCGTCCCTTTTTGGCCCCACCCATCCGCTCCTGGATGTGATTCAGGGCTGATTTGTGCATATCATTGACCTGCTATCAAATACTGATAATGCTAACTAAGTTTGAATTAATTCCAATGGAAATTAAACAAATGCTGGTCCAAAATGTGATTTCCCTACATAAACTATAGTAAAGTTTATCCCCTCCCCAGGGGGAAACGTGAGACCCCAGGGTCAAGAAATTCACAATTTTGGTAAAGCACCTTAAGACCCTTCCATCTATGAAGAGTATTTGATTTTACCATATCTGGGTCTTGAGAAGATTTTTTTTTTGAAATTTCAGTCAATTCGACCCTTTTTGGCCCCACCCATCAGCTCCTGGATGTGATTCAGGGCTGATTTGTGCATATCATTGAACTGCTATCAAATACTGATAATGCTAACTAAGTTTGAATTAATTCCAATGGAAATTAAACAAATGCTGGTCCAAAATGTGATTTCCCTACATAAACTATAGTAAAGTTTATCCCCTCCCCAGGGGGAAAAATTTGATCGAAATTGGTTCAGGGGTATTGGAGAAGAAGTCGAAAATGTAAATTGTTTACGGATGCACGACGGACAACGCCGGACAAAAGGCGATCGCAATAGCTCACTGGAGACTTTGTCTCAGGTGACCTAATAATGTATGGATTTCAAGCAATTTTTATGCAGTTTTATCACTCATATAATAAAAATCATAAAAATATATGACTTTTAATACATTTTTTACATTGAAAACTTTAACACTTTGATATTAATGAAGAACAAATTACATCGATAACAGAATTTGTAATCGATAATCGGAATCGGAAAGGGCAAACTGATTGATGTTCGATTATCGATTATAATCGATCATCAGCCCACCACTACCATTTTGTGTTAATTCTTAATTCTAAGAATGACATGTCTGTGATTTTCAATTGGTTTTAAAACAATTACACTAATACTTGCAGCCAGACACGACTGAGATCTAATCTTTTCTTCTTAAAATGAACTGAACTTGTCCAGCAAACTTGAGGGTTTGGGTATATATGTCTCAACATGTTAAGTTAGTGTATACAGCACATATTGTATATCATCATATGTGTTAAAAACAGATTTGTTATCCCAAACAGTCTACCTATCGACAGATGATAAGGACACCTACAGACTTTATCGGGATCTGGACACGTATCAAGAAACACCCACACTTCAATAAACACCTACACCTCAATTTCTATCAGAAGTGTACAATTCTTAAATAGGTTGACTTTTCCACACTAGCTACACAACTATGCATTAAAACTTCTATCTTGAATCAGCAGTGGGTTTTTTTTCATAATTTTTGGAACATTATTTTAGATGATCAGTTAAAATTGCAAATACATGTACAATCCCCATTTATGGTTCTTTTATTTATACACAAACTTAAAAGTCTGCACAGCTGATATATGATAAACAAATTAAACTTTACTAAGAGATAATTACAATCTTAGTGTTATGGTCACTTGCAAAGAATTACTTTCCTCATTATAGAGGTATAATAATATACTTGTCTTCATCTGGGAAAGTTTTTAACAATTGCTCAAAGAAAATTAATAGACAGTGCAGATTCATTCTAATGCTGCATCAGACATGATTTTATAAGTAACTTTAACACAAAATTCTTTAAATTGATGAGAAACATTAAGGTTCTACCTTCTGGAAGCCATTCAGATTTTATCATGGGTGCATTGTACTTGCAAGTATATAATCAGAATTCTTAAACGCTTCAATGGATTGTTTTAACATTTTTATTTTACTTTTCCATATTTATATATCCATAAATACAGGGGATGGAGATCCAACGGTAGTTCCCATAAAGATCAGCCAAGTTCAGCATATCCCAGTTGATGGATTCTTTACATTGAATTCACTGGTGCGGTGATATAAGTATAGAATCACTAATGAGAACAGATGACCATAACAACATCAACTGGGATATCAGCAAATTTAATCCTGTGTTTACATGTTTCGGCCGTCATCAGAACATATATCAGAATAAGAACATCAGAATATTTATCTACATAAGTTAATACATATACACTGTGATCAACAAAAAGGGCCATAACTCTGTATATAATGGAAAACAAGTGCCAACATTTTTGTATGAGACACTCCTCTCAATAATGCAGCGTTAGACACTGACTATTTTTGCTTGATAGTCCACAGAACTAGTTGGTTAGACTATTTACAAGTTCTACGCCAATATTTCCGTCAGGAAACATCTCCAGCACAAAACATAAGAAGTAATTAACTGCAGGAGACACGAAATAAGCAACGTCATGAGGACAGGGTAAAGTTTCAGGAAAATTTGACAACTGTCATGCAGTATACCTGTATTTTTGGCAGTTTTCCGAAAGGAATATTACATTTTTGTTGATAATTTTAAAATCTAAAATAATACGATGAAATATTTGCAAGGCCATAGGATCAGTTAAGTTTCACGATACACAAGTTCTATTAAAAATCTTGTAGATTTGGACTAGAACACTTACAGGTGTAAATGTTGATTAACTGTTGAATGCCACATTTAATTGCAAGTTTTGTGAATGTGGGTAAAAAAGCAAGCAGGAAATTATATATATATATACATTGCTTCTGACAAAGTATAAAAGCTTTTTGTTTTCCTGGTCCCAATGAAACAAAAAGTATTCTCTCAGAAATTCTGGGTTGATGTCTTTCTTTTCATTTATTAGTTTAACAGTCTGAAGAATCTCCTAGAAGAGATGAAAGTACTAAAGACTCGTTGTTGAGAGTTTTTCTTTTTATGATATTTCTTCGTCCGTAAGGATCATTTTTCTGATTTATAATATATATATATATATGTTTGTCTTGAAGTAAAAATCTGCTTCTGGAAAAAAATATGTTTACCAGGATGTCCCCTATAAAGTAGAAACATACATTCATGTACATCCTCAGGTCTCACACTTACATACCATAAATGTTGAAAAAACAACTGTTTATCTGTATGTTCTATCAAAACAGAATATGTCTTTATTTCCAAAAATTCTCTTCATATGTGCATGGACTTCAATATAATCATCTGCACATAAAAGAATATAAGAGTATCCCTTTATTACACCAGATACACTCAGTATTAATATCAGATAAATCTTTCAATTTTGATTCCGTGTCCTCATTGAAAAATAGTTGCAGGCAAAAAGAATAAGGTTGATCTCATTACATGTGAACATTAAACTGGCTATGTTTTTTTCCAATTCGTTTAACTATCTGTTTAGAATATTTTGAACATGGTGATTGATTGACTTGGAAACAAACAAACTGTATGCTCTGTTCCAGTTCTAATTAATGGAAAATTGAGGAAGAGCTTCGCCCATTGTTTTTGAGAGGACATTAGGGTTATAGAACCAAACGAATGCACCAATAGAGCTATTGATTATAAATGTATCCAGACAACTTCAAATCAAATTTTATCAATATTGAATGTCTCCTGTGTAATACAGGAGTTGTCTCCCCTGACCCATCACCATTCCTCCCGAGATTATATACTGAATTTCACGCTATTATTAGATACGATGCTGTACGTGACATGATTCAAGCGATCAAATTGCGTGATCTCTAGTGCATTTAACAATCGAACGATAAGATATGACGACGGATCAGTATGAAACGACGATGAAAATCCTGAAAGATGACACCGGTATTTTATGATTCACAATGTCTCTGTGTATTGTTATGATTAAGTGATTTCGTCCAAGATTTCATTATATTCACCAGAAATGTTGGCAATATTTGTGTATCAAGTTGTTATCTCTGACAAAATGTTAACAGCCCTTTAAGAATTAATTCTTTTAAATAGGCAAACGCAGCTAAGTAATACAAAGACTTACCCAGTTCTATGTTCATCGTGTCTGTTCGTTAGAAGTGACGGTCAATGTAACGGCTCTTCTGATTGGATCAAGCCTGTATAATTTAGCCAATGAAATTGAAGTTGACAGAAATCTAGAGTAGCAGGTTCCCGCATCATCAACAAGGATCAATTATCGTTTCTCGGTTCAATATTTAAAATCTGTTTAAAAGAATTGCAAACAAAGAGTATTCCTACAGTTTAATCACGGACTTAAATAGCAATCGTATTTCGTGGAATAATAAAGAACGATCTAATCAAGTACAGAAAAAAACTGAATTATAAGTATGTATTGAGAATTTACTGGTGTGTGAAAACATTATATGGATATTTCTATGGTTCCTCTCCAAAGAACCATTCTGATACATATAATTGAATAATGTGACTCAGACTCTTGAACGGTAATTATTATTTGTGAAAAGGGGTGAACAAATTAAAATGACTTGAAAACACTCAGAGACGTCGCATTCTAATCAATAGCAACCTTTCATATTTATCTCCGAGATTTCAACAGTCTCTTCAGATGACTGGCCAAGTCCTTTTGTCTTACGGCCTCCTTCATCACAACAGAGACGTATTATATGTCTCTGATCACAACGTGTGTAATGGACAAGTATGCTAGGATTGTCTCCCCTGCAATATAGGTTTGAAGCGGTTTGCTCTCATATACATTGTACCACGGAATTAGATTGCTATCTCTAAGTCCGTGATTGTAAATAGTTGTCCATGGTGCATACAATCAATTAGGATGATGCTTGTCACATAAAATGATACCTGATTTTTTAAATACCATTTCGTTTTTAAAGTGTACCATGAACGAAAATAGAAATGAATATATTATTATTCTATATATGTTCCAAAAACAAATTGTCGCGGAAAACCGCATAAAACAATGGCCATTCCAATACCGAGATATGGACGTGTAAATTGTACGATTTTCACCTGTCATTCTTCTACTAATTAGCATAATCGTAACTCGCGCTGAATTGGCCCCTATCGGCTGTGACCTCACAAGTTCGAGAACAGCCATGGTCAAACAGCGTCAGATTGCGAATTAATTTTTGTTTTAGTTTTGAGGAATCAGATTATGCTGAAGATAACATTATGTAGATGGTATCCAGTCATATAAAATTTTACAGAATTTCCAGACAGTGAGTTTAATTGAAACCAAACTGACGACTGGTGGCATTGCATGTCCTGAACTTGAGCACTGATGAGATTTGTTTGTTCAAATGAATGAATTTGATGGCAATTAAACAGAAATAGTCTCAATGTTGTCGATCAAAGATATTTCTTAATTTTTACCTGGAAAGTCAGTTTGGAATCATTTTCTTTCCTCTACACAGAGACGTAAAAGTGTATGCACTTTATATATCATTGAACAGCACTACTTCGTGACCAGTTTCTGTGCCGGAAAACTTATATTGCAAAGTTATATACTGCGGTACCTCTACAGTCCAAAAATATATCGTTGAAAGATGTGTGTTTCCAAAATAACTTCAACGTTGGTGTCTGCTGTTTTAATTGTCACTATTTTTAGTATCACATTTTAATGTCAAATCGACGACATGGTGTCTTCCTTATGTTAGGTTTACAATACAAATAAACAGCAAAATATCGACAGTTACACATTTAAGTGTATACAATACAGTACCTCTGTATGCGATGCTAAATCAGATAACGAACTTGTATAATCTAATTCAGTGATTACTTTTATCTCAAAAATATAATTGAATTATGAGATTCAAACATTTTTGTTTCTCCCTATATACATCAGAGACGTATATACTTTAATATGGCTTTTTTATGTCTCTGCTATACATCAGAGACGTATAATAATTATACGTCTCTGTATACATGTAGCATACACAAGTTATAATCTAACATCTTGGTTAAATAAGGAAAATCAACTTGGTCCACTCCCTAAGCATACTTAGGTGTGCAATGTGTGTACAGGTAAATAGCACTAAACACATGTGTCCAGTGCTGACAGCAGGAGGCCCAATACACACCTATATATATGTGTACAGGTATGACATCAAAGGGTTGTCAGCAGGTGGGCAAGGGGGTACCTGAAGTTAGCATGTAGATTGCAATTGGTGCAGATTATGTGTCTTCCAATTTTCAATTTAACAACAATGTCCTCAGGTGAGATAACGGGGAAATGTATAAGCAGAGACGTATATATTACGTCTTGGTATAAGGATCAATTTCAAGAAAAATATAAATAAATAAAATACGTAAGTACTGTCACAGAGTCACATAATATGCAAACCACAATCAGTACAACTGCATCACTCGATAGATGAAAGTCAAAACGAGGCAAATAATGCTGGACCATGCTAAGCACATCATATATCTGATAAAGTGGTTTATTGATAAAGTACTAATCTTTGTGAGACTTGAACGGACAGGTTCTCCCTCTGCAATATTCTTAGAAGTGGTGTGTATATCTTTTATGTGCTAAATTCCTTGGATTGCATAAAGAATAAAAACGTTCCAAGTTTTATGACTGGGAGTAAAAAAACACGGGTTGCTGCTCAATTTGAGTATAAATTATTGTACCGGTGCATTTTTTGTTTGTTTATCTACATATTGTAAAGAAAGGGGTGCGGTACGCCTACGTTAATTTGATTCAATTTTTAATCAATTGTTTTGTGTTGTAAATAGGTAGGTGTTCATCAAATTTTCTAAAGATCAATTTAATAATAAAAAGTATATTATTTACAGTCACTAGATAAACAAATTGTGTAAAAAACACATTTCAATTTAGATAGCATCCAACACACCGTTTGCTTCCTCAGGAGGAACTCATTTCATAATTAAAATTGTAAAAAAATCATTTATATGTATGTAGTCTTTAAATATTACCTACACAAGTAAGTGACGACGGAATATATCATATAAGTAGCTAAAAAGCTCACATATCGAACGCACGATCGAAGCTTCTCGTTATATTCCTATAGGGCTGCATGTTGAACTTGTGATGTCACAGATGTGGCTACCCCCATGGAGGTGATCGCAGCTGAGCCAAAGGTGTGGTTTTCAGATAAATCACAATATCACGGAAACGGAGTCAACTACGACGTTCGCACTTTCTTAGCCTTTTATTATATTAAGTATTTTCATAGCTTGATATAGCAAAACGTTCAGGGTACACTTTAATCCCCAGCACGGAATAAGGTATTACCAGGGTTGAAGTCCTGGGATCAATACCCTTAAAAGTATGTCCCCTTGTAGGGAGGCTCTAGCTGTTACAACACACAATCAGAGACATATAAAGCCAGTAGTATATACGTCTCTGGTACAATACATATTTTATTCATGCATTTCATCCGTTCATAACTATTTTCAACTTCCATTCAAACGATTCTTCCCGCCACATAACACTTACAACAATGATATTGTGAGCATATGATATGTAACCTCATTTGGACATATATACATGTGTTTTTAATGTCATTATATAGCGTATTGAACTAATGGCATGAGTATATATAGCTAAGAGCTGACGACATTAGCATCATAGTAAAAAGTCTGTTGTTCTAGCTAATGTACCTTTCAAGAGTAGTTCAGCTCTCATTCGGAAACATTCTTGTCACATCATATATTTCTCATTGATGATACTATGGATCAAGATATTAATACTAATAACAGTTATCTCCCTCTAATGGTAAGTCCAATCTTCAATGTCTATTTTTGCGGCATACATCGAGTCACAAAGCGGAACATTTCCATATCGTTTTAAAGAAATGCAATGAATAATGTCACTACTGGATAAAACTACGTGTATGATAATAGTCTAGTGGTGTTTTGAACAACGAGGCTTTTGTCTGTGCACTGGCATATTTCATACATATATAATGTCATTATTGATTTAGATTATCTTAAACACGATCAGTAGGGATAATGTACGGGTTTGGGGGAAAAGTAACATCTGGATCAATATTTTGTTCTTTTTCATGAAAATCACTTCCTGTATTTTAAAGATTTGTATATGTTTTGTCAACAGATATTATCGATACCGTTAATTCGATTATTCTAAAAAGTTTGAATAAGTTGGTGGATAAATATTTGAATGATTGAAGTTCTTCCATAGTCCTCTTCGTGCATTTTAGCACAACAGGATTACAACCAATGAAATCCTACTCTCTCTCTCTCTCTCTCTCTCTCTTTGTCTCTGTCTGTAGACCATTGTTATACCTGCAATGTTGGCCCATGTCCATCCAATGTATTTTATTTATTTCTCAGCCGGATGAAGTCATGCCCCTGAAGGTAACTCTCTTTGTTTTTATCTCAAGGCAACTCTTGGGTTGGCGTTTGGGTCCAATTTGTATCTAAGACTATCAACCGCCTTCTTGTTGTTGTGTGCAACTGCCGGAAGTTGTGCAATGCCAATTAGATGTTTTAATTCAATATCAGAAAGGGTTCAAGTCAAGCATTTTTCTAAGGTATCCTGTTTTGGAATACATCTAACTTCCTACAGGGAGCCCGTGTCAACGTCCTTGATTCTGAAGGTCTCCCAGCTCATTTTTCAAGAGAATTAATAGTTTCGTCTTGGTGGTGTTTTCAGATGACCTCCGTAAGCTCTTCAGGACTTCCAATGATCATTATCCACCTGTGAGTCTCCATCCGCTTGTTAATAAATTCCTAACAAAAGTGAATTTCTTTATCTCAGTTCTCTACGCTTGTGTTGGTATTGCGAGTGGGTGTTTAAATTGATGTTGATTTTTCTCACCTTTGATTTGTTAATATTTGTGCTTTTACTATTGAAAGCACATTTCAAGTTAATGCCTGGTCTTGAGGTTTGTCTTGTATTTCATGATGCCCATGGGCTAACAGGGTCACATGATGTCGGTGATTATCAGAGATATTCCTCATTTTCCATTTTTGTATTCGCTCTCATTAACCGATCTTTGTAGAAAGAGAAAATTAAAGAGGAAAGCAATCAGATTCGATTTACACCCGTCTTCTGTAAAGTGTGTTCCAAATCTAAATTAATCACTGATGTCTTCAAATGAGATTTTCTTGTGTTGTATTCTACAGCGACTGGGAATCCTCCACGTTGACTGTTGCTGCTCCGATGATATATAGATATAAAACAGGCATATTCTGGTACTTTTGTGTTCTATTAGATGCTCTGTTCTATGATTTGATGGAGTGTATACTATTTGGTGCCAACAAATACCATTGCCCTCAATCATTCCTGTTCTTTTGAAGATGGTCTACAGTTTTAAAGTTATTATTAGTGCTATAAGTTGGGAAAAATAATAAACCCGATCGGACGTGAAACGGTACGTAAACGGTCATCTGCCCAATCACGTGGGTTTTCTCCGGTAACTCCAGTTTCCTCCCACACTAAGACCCCGCGCGTTAACATCTGGGCGAACAAGAGTGATTTATATAATTTGAAATAATTTGTTTCATAAGTGTTTTAAAATAAATAAAGTTCATATTTGTTTATCTAACAATCATTTTATGAATCAATGATACTGACAATTCGTTAATTGAAATGATATTTTTTAATTCTATTTTATAGATATCTAAAGTCGCAAATTTAAACTGTTGTAAACCAACAAAGAGAAGATTTAATGTAATGGTTAATGTAACATAATACTATTCAATGTAAAACTACATGTATTCCTTTTTGACCACTTATGTTCGCCTTGGCGTTTTCTAAAAGGATTGACCCTGTTTTGAATTTTACTCTCCCACTTAAAAATACAGTTTATGAAAAATGCTACTCTAGCTGTGTTGAATTTTACCTTTTGTGTAAATATTAAAATAGCGTCACTAGAATGGGACTAATCTGTTCTGCTTTACATTATTAAATACGGCACGTCACGGATGAGATAACATTTGTGGCAACCCCATCGGTCACACCCAATTTGTGCGATATCAATCATAAAAATACACATGTAGGTACTAATTTACAATATTTTATTGCAAACTATATGAAATGGATGAGACAATGCTTTCCAAACTTATCCATGTCCTCAAACAACTTCACGAAATAAAAAATATGAACATTACACGCAAAGATAGCTATTTCAGAGATAGACTATTATACACGCAAAGATAGCTATTTCAGAGATAGACTATAATACACGCAAATATAGCTATTTCAGAGATAGACTATTATACACGCAAAGATAGCTGTTTCAGAGAAAGACTATTATACATGAAAAGATAGCTATTTCAGAGATAGACTATTATACACGCAAAGATAGCTATTTCAGAGATAGACTATAATACACGCAAATATAGCTATTTCAGAGATAGACTATTATACACGCAAAGATAGCTGTTTCAGAGATAGACTATTATACACGCAAAGATAGCTATTTCATAGATAGACTATTATACACGCAAAGACAGCTGTTTCAGAGATAGACTATTATACACGCAAAGATAGCTGTTTCAGAGATAGACTATTATTAGACTATTAAAGAAACATCTATGAAACACTAGAGGAAAGGTAACAACATTTTGGTTAATACTTCCGCAAACAAAAATCAAACAATATTTGAAACATTAACTTTCTCCCTCTCGTTCGGTGTAGTCATTAACGATTAGTCCACGCCTGGCTTTTCCCGTCTCGTTCGGTGTAGTCATTCACGATTAGTTCACGCCTGGCCTGTTCGTTTGAATTTTTGCAAAAACCTTTTCATCTTTTCACAGTGTTATGTTACATCTGTGTCTGTTCATTTTACATATACAGTACTAGTACATTTACATGTTTTAATAAATCAAAATAGCATCGTGTTGGTAAGTAGGGAGACGGAGAGAAGTTGCATGTCAAGACTGTTCTTTAAATTATTTCTCTTCTTGTTCTACAAGTTACTATACATGTGGATACATTTAAACTCTTCCATTAACAGCTTTGTCCACTTAAACTTAACCTAAACGAACTCACCGGCATACAACTTTTTACAATAATATTGACATAAACGCACGATGTATTTAATTTTAATATATACATCATTAAAACAGAAAATGAAATTACAAATGTAGATAATAGGATCAATAGATTTTAGGATCATGTTTGTAATTCCATATTTAAGATGGACAAGTATCAGCTAGTTTGATTAGAGTTTTACCACGGTCACTATTGTGAAACAATTATTGAAGTCCTTTTTAAAAGGCGCATTTCAAAAAATCAAATGTTGCGATGCATTGCACAGAATCATAGTTATTCGAAATCTGAACGTTTGAAAATAGAAATAAAAAATGAAAACAGAAAAAAATGCTGTAGTCGAACCATTACCTTGTAAAGCCTAAATTTTACCAATGAACATTGAACATACAAAACATCAGATGGGTTGGGGGGTACTTTAAGTGAGAGAAAATCTTTTTGGTTGCTTCATTTTCTATCATCTAAATTATGAAACATCATTAATGAGCATCCCATCAAGTCTCAAGCAAATACTTTAAAAATAACAATTTCCCTAAAGTCGCCTACAAGAAGGTAGGATAATTGGAAGGCTATTCTAAACAGTTAAGTGCATGAAAGTTATCTGAACATTTATGAACAAAACAAGATATCTTGTAAAATACTTATGGAAAGTATCCTATAGCAGTTTCCTATCATAATATATCAAATGAGTCAGGTTACAAATAAGATTCGACCTTTTGAAAGACGAATAAAGCTCAATCTGATAAAAAGGTTTCCACCATTGCATGTCATGCAGAGAAATGCTTAGAAAAAAGCTTATTTGAACTGATTAAAAAACGGCAGACGCACGCAATGTTTTGATCGAAATTAAAAACTACATACATTACTAACTTTCCAAAGCAATATTCACTTCTGAATGGAATTGTGAAAAAAAAATGATTCCCTCGTTCGGTTTTTTTTTTACATTGAAAAATAACTTAAGGTTATTATATTCGATATCTCCTAAATCTATTAATGATATATGATGCATACAGGACAATAGCAACGCATACTGAAATAATCTAATATGGCACAATCATTATCAGTATTAAGCATTTGCAAATATAAAGCACTTCGTTTACATTTCTTCTGAAATGGCATTTATAACATCATAACATACACATATTATATCACTGGAATGGTAATCCTGCATAGAACATTCACACAATATTTCGAAATTGCATATCGTTGAACTTTTTAGACCTTTTTGAAAAATCGCAATCGAATGCAAAGAAATTGAAAGGTTTTATATGCTTCTATATGCAACGCAATTGAATTTACCGCTCGCATTAATCCTTTCATAACACAGAAGGTCCAAAATCTGCCTAAAATATAGTTTTATCTCATAGCTAAATGCTGCGCGTTTACGAGTGCAGAGTACACCCCTTTCTGGCCGAGAAGCTGTTGGTGAGTTCCTTTCTCGACGATCTGCCCCGAGTCCATTACATATATGACGTCAGCATTCTGTATAGTGGACAGTCTGTGAGCGATGACAATGCACGTGCGGCCGTCTTGAACGTTGTCTAACGCATTCTGCACGAGCTGAAATGTAAACAAAAAAATCCATAACGCAAATTTCAAAAGTGATTGCATGGTTGTGTAAAGCGCGAGCGTCATCTGAAATGATTTTTTTTCTTTTTTCTTTTCTTTGGTCAGGGTTAACGTCCTCGCAACAGCTTAAGTCATATGAAGACGCCGATATTAGGCACTGTCGCCTACCTCAACAACAGGGCCAACAGCACTGTCGCTTTCCTCAACAACATGACCAACAGCACTGTCGCCTACCTCAACAACATGACCAACAGCACTGTCGCTTTCCTCAACAACATGACCAACAGCACTGTCGCCTACGTCAACAACATGGCCAACAGCACTGTCGCCTACCTCTACAACATAACTTACAGCACTGTCGCCTACCTCAACAGCATGGCCCACAGCACTGTCGCATACCTCAACAACATGGTCAACAGCACTGTCGCTTTCCTCAACAACATGACCAACAGCACTGTCGCTTTCCTCAACAACATGAACAACAGCACTGTCGCATACCTCATCAACATGAACAACAGCACTGTCGCCTACCTCAACAACATGGCCAACAGCACTGTCGCATACCTCAACAACATGACCAACAGCACTGTCGCTTACCTCAACAACATGACCCACAGCACTGTCACTTTCCTCAACAACATGACCAACATCACTGTTGCTTACCTCAACAACATGGCCAACAGCACTGTCGCTTTCCTCAACAACATGGCCAACAGCACTGTCACTTTCCTCGACAACATGGCCAACAGCACTGTCGCCTACCTCAACAACATGGCCAAAAGCACTTTCGCCTACCTCAACAACATGGCCAATAGCACTGTCGCATACCTCAACAACATGACAAACAGCACTGTCGCTTACCTCAACATAATGACCCACAGCACTGTCGCTTTCCTCAACAACATGACCAACAGCACTGTTGCTTACCTCAACAACATGGCCAACGGCACTGTCGCTTTCCTCAACAACATGGCCAACAGCACTGTCGCCTCCCTCAACAACATGGCCAACAGCTCTTTCGCCTACCTCAACAACATGGCCAATAGCACTGTCGCATACCTCAACAACATGGTCAACAGCACTGTCGCTTTCCTCAACAACATGACCAACAGAACTGTCGCCTACCCAAACAACATGACGAACAGCACTGTCGCTTTCCTCAACAACATGACCAACAGCACTGTCGCTTTCCTTAACAACATGACCAACAGCACTGTCGCATACCTCATCAACATGACCAACAGCACTGTCGCATACCTCAACAACATGGCCAACAGCACTGTCGCCTACCTCAACAACATGGCCAACAGCAATGTCGCCTACCTCTACAACATGACTAACAGCACTGTCGCTTACCTCAACAACATGACCAACAGCACTGTCGCTTTCCTTAACAACATGACTAACAGCACTGTCGCCTACCTCAACAACATAACCAACAGCACTGTCGCTTACCTCAACAAAATGACCAACAGCACTGTCGCCTACCTCAACAACATGACCAACAGCATCCAAAACAGAAATCAACTCAAAAAATGGCAAATAAAGATATCTTTTAAAGAAGAACAGTTAGGTGCCACTCAAACACAACGAAATACAACGTAATCCATGTTACGCTTCGAATTTGGAATGTTCCATTTGTCATTCATATTGGAAATATTAAGCCAACTGAAAGGAGTCCAACGTCTATATCAATATTTCATTAACTAAGAATTGTTATTACAAGCTGAATTTGTTGAGGGTAATATAGCTTCAATGTATTTTTACGAAAACAAATGCCTTTTCAAAGTGGGGTTTTCGTTTGTCACATGACTGTCATCAGGGAATCGAGTACATGTATTATTTATATATTTTTCCAGTTTTCAGTAAGCATATAAACTAAATCTCAATGCTATTAAACTCTAACAATCATAATATACCTTTTCACTTTCAGTGTCTAGAGCAGACGTGGCCTCGTCTAACAGGAGAATTTTTGGATTTCTGATGAGAGCTCGTGCGATCGCCACGCGCTGTTTCTGTCCACCTGAGAGTTGCGTTCCCTTCTCCCCAACATACGTATCATAACCCTACAGACAAAAAACAACATTCTGTTCAATGCGTCAGACCTTGAATTGATTTATTGTATAGTGAATGTTTGGCTTGGTGTTTTATATGACTACAGCCCTTTGTGAGAGAGTAATTGTAACGATAAATCGCGAGTCGTGTCGAGAAACATTCCTGGTGTTGAGAAGCTAGCCACATGCATAGCAACTTAACCTCTCTTTAGACAAAAGGAATAGCATTTTATCTGGTCCACATAACTTACCATCGGTAGTCCACTGATGAACTCGTGGATGTTAGCTGTCCTTGCCACCTCTATGACTTCGTCCATTCCGACCATGCGGTCAAGGCCGTACGCGATATTGTCCTTAAAGCTACAGTCAAACAGTATTGGTTCCTGACTGACTACTCCTATGTTTGAGCGCAAATTATTTAGGTTAAAATCTTTTACTTCACGGCCGTCTACAATCTGAAATAAATACATACTGATGAAATTATATCGGTATTGCTTTGGGGCGACGAATAATGTACATCCTACGTATATTTTTTCCTGTGTAAATATATCCACATATTTATATCGGAAAGAACAATAATGTTTCATAATATATTATAAATTACTGATATCAACAAATTTTGGTATACCGTATTATTCCCAAATAATCATACCATTTTTGTTCATAATTGATGAATATTTATTCATTTCTTATACAAAATTAACAATTTACATCATTGCGCTGTAATTTCATTGCCAAGCAACTTCAACCAATCAGAGGAAAGTTAGAACAGGGACAGTATACGTCCCTGGTTAGAATCACATATATAGCGCCAAATATTGCGGTATACGATGTCCTCAAATTCAGTGTTGTGTTTTTGAGGTTTTACGATGTATTTTGAAAAAGTTCATCAAGGGATGAATAGCCAAAACTTAAATATTTTAAGTATACACAATTTCAGCTTACCAGACTACCATCCAGTGGGTCGTAGTACCTCTGGAGTAGGGAGATAACTGTAGATTTGCCACAGCCGCTGGAGCCGACGAGTGCCACCGTCTGTCCCGCCTCGACTTCAAAAGTCAAATTCTTCAACACTTTGACCTCACTTCTCCAAGGGTAGTTGAAATTGACATCTTTTATACTGACTCGACCGTCCATCTTGTCCTGAAATAGTAATGGATATAATTTTGGTTTTCAATTGTTGATTCTAGCAGGTAAGAGCTCGGTGTTTTGATGACGGATTTGGTAACTGTTTGTTAAAAGAAAATGTTTCTTGCCATGCTTAATTAAAATAACAATATGTGTTCAATGATGGTCAAAATGACAAATAATCGCATCTCATATCACATTTTTTATCTGCATTTTAGACTTCCAGCGTAGATATTTGTTTAACAGTCCATAATGATGCTGAAAAGATGGAAATATACCATGTTTTATAAACAGTCGCGTTAGCACTACATCTCCCTTTGTTCGCACGAAGAACAATCACATGCATGTTAATGTCGTAGTGTAGATTTATATGCCTTTTATATTTGAAACGATTATTGAACATGTACGGTTAAGTGCATTGGAGTACTTCTGTTGAATTGAAAGGGAGCTATAGAAATGGTGTAAATTGTATAGAGCGTGAAATTATGTTTGTGAAATTATAAAAACGTTGTGAATGATATATGTAGCTATGAATGTGAAGTAAATTATATAAGCGCTATGGAAATGTTTAAATATAGGGAGCTAAAGACATGATGTAAATTATATCGGCGCCATAGAATTTTGTTATAATATTTGAAGTCACAGAAATGTTGTAAACTATATAAGACGTTATATTGTTGTAAATTATATAGAAAGCGCTTGAAACGTGGCGCTTCAGAAATGTTGTAAATTAAGTAGGCGCAAAAAAATGCATTAAGGGAAGTAGGAAGCGCTAGGAATGTTGTAAAATCATTAGGTGCTATCGAGATGTTTTTAATTTAGTTGGCGCTTTAGAAATGTTGTAAATTTAGTAAGCACTTAAGAAATGTTGTAAATTTGGAAGAGATCATAGAAATATTGTAAATTGAACAGGTGCTATGGAGACGTCGTGTATTATAAAGAGCACTATTGAAAGTCTGAAAAGCGGTATATCATTGTTATTTGTTCCAGTTTAACTTGTAACCATTTTAATATCATTAAAAAGCTATTGATAGGTAGATTTTTCATGTGATTCGTGTGTGATTTGTGTCAACGTTGCAACTTTTGACCACCAGGTAACATAATACACTGACCATGTAGATACCCCGCTTAGAGTAAATATCTATCGGGGGCACGGTGTCAATGACTTTGAAGATGAGACCGGCTGCATGCTTGGCTTTCGAGTACTCGGGTAGGAAGGACGACGCTTGACCAATAGTAATACCGGTAAAGGCTATGGCGAAAAACACCCTGTAAAACATGAAAAAAATATTTATTGAGACAGAGCATCCATTTGATAATGTACCCGATGACTGTTAAAATGACATATTTTTGTCTATGTGTTATTGGTATTATTTCAGGTACGACAATATCAATGACGTCCACTAATTGTAATCACTACAAAGAGAGTTGGAAATCTATACAGTAACATCAGTATTTTATTCTGAAAAGGAAAAGTACGTTAACCTGTCTATTTGCATATCCTTTACGATAAAGTAATATTTAGACTTCACTAGATTCATTTTGTAACCTACTGTATCTATTACCAAAGTGTAAATAGTCACCTGTGGGTGTTACGTCCGTCTTCTATAGTATGATGCATTTACACCTGCACCTTTATAACAGATCTTTCTCAAATTCGAAATAAATTGTTCCCCTTCTAACATCTTTAGTAGTGTGCCAGGAAATAAGTCAAACGACAACATTTTGTTTTGGTATTGTTTCACGGCCCATCGACAATGCGAGTCAGTTAGGGCCAAACAACAACAGCACCTAGAAATGAACAATGTCATATAAAACAGTATGGAGTTTTGATCAAACGCTACCACAAGGAGTATTTAATGTTTACAGTCGCCGTACGCATGGAATATCAGAGAAAGTGTTTTTCTCCTGCCCACACAACTCCAACAACCCAGGTGGAGTATAAAATGGTCTGGGATGGATGTTGCGGTATATCGTCTGCTGGATAACCGAACTACTCGGTAGTGAAGCGGACGTAAACCCTTTCAATCAATCAATCAATCAATCAATCAAAGTTGCGGTATCTGTGTTGTAGCATTCAAGTGAGTTGGTACTATAAAAGATGCCATTGGAAGCACGGTCCCATAGTTTGCTGGATAACCGAACTACTAGGTAGTGAAGCGGACGTAACACCTATCAATCAATCAAGCAGGGTCCCACTACAAACAGAACACAATACATCTCCAGCACGCCACACACGCAGGCATACACACATAGGGAGATATCAGCCAGGTGGCATAGGACTAGTAGTTAGCGCCTGATAAGGCAGCTCCTGCGAATTCCTCAAAATTGTATTGATTAATGTATATGCTAAATGTATTAATTATATATCTATGTACTGTAAAGCGCTTTTGAGTGGCTTATGTTAGGGTGCTATATCAAATATTGTATATTTATTTAATTTACATGACTCAATCCCACAGAAAATAAATTGAAAAAAAAATATCAATGTAACATAGCATTAACAAAGGAGGTACGCTGTTGTACGCAGATATCCCCCTGGAATCTCTTGTTTTTATCACGATGCAACTTCTTGTACTTGTTCTGTGTTTCCGTTGGATAATTCTAAATGTTCAGTAATATCACATGCCACGTAATCGTGTAAGTTTGTGCGTTATCTGTATCTATCATGTTGTGTCCTTGTACGACAATTATATTTACGTTATATATAATTGTCTACCCTTCCCAGGAGCTTGTTAATTATCTAATACAGGGGAGAAACATAGCCTGGCTTGTGTCTTCTAAATCTTTCATGCTATTCCCACGGCCTCTCTGACCGAAATATACGCACTGTCTAGTGTCCCATTAGTTTGATTTAAGTTGTAAGCTAACAACTCTTCATACAGCAAGCCTAACACCAAAACCAAGTTCAGTCATGGCTCCATTTTAGTAATAGGATGTTTTTTTCAATCCTTCGCATATTGGCTGTGAAATATATTTCCGAAATTTGGCACTTTTTCATGGAAAAAAACCCGAAAATTATAAAAATATATTTAACAAAAACAGTTGATGTTTCCTTAAGCCATGGGCGTCCACGCTTTCCGTCTTTTATGTTTGTGCGTGTATTTTTGACAAGATACATACACGATATGAAGGTATGTTTGTATCAGGATGGCATTTCGCAGCGATAATTAAACAACTGTTTTCCCTTTATCAGTAGCTGCTTGACATTTTATGAAGATATTTAAACTTTCTCTGACGGTGTAGCTGTGTTGTGAGCATTTACGATGAAATTGTACAGAATTACCATCACATAGGATAATGGGATCGGGTATTTTAGACAGCATGTAAACTCGTGCAATAATCAGAAATAGTAAAATAAAGTCTCAGTTTTAGTATATGATAGTTGTATTACACTAAATAATATCATGTTTTATGTCGAACGCACCGTAATTTATTTTAAAAATTAAAAAAGAATTGGACACAAGATCAAACATATAAGATAACACATCGGTATTATTTATATAAATAGTAGCATATAAAATATCAATATTTATACATAAATATCTATTACATTACCAACTAAAACCCCTGTCACACCTAGCCGCGTTGCCACTGCGATTGCACGGCGTTGTTAAATTGTCCAGAGCGTCGGGAGATCGCAGGAAAAAATGATATTTTTCATGAAGATGGCGGTGCCACAGCAATTCACGGCGACCTTGGCGTTTTTACGGAGTTCCATGGCGTTCTACCGCGTTCCTACGGAGTTCTAGCTGACGATTGTCTGCGCACTCATTGCGCTCTCACGGCACTTCCACTGTGTGCACGAGGAACATTCGGTATATTACCGATGACTAGGTGAAATTATAAATAAAGTCCTACTAAGTTTGCAACGTACATGTATACAAACAGTGCATATATAATTTCATCAAACTCATCCAAACATCTTCAAAATGTCTAACTTTCTTCTTGTCATGCTTTATTTTACAGAGGCGGATCCAGGGGGGGTGTCACCAAGCGCACGTGACACCTGTCCGTGACCAGAATGTTTTTAAGTAGCGAAATATAAGACCGCGTCGATCGTGTGACATCCCCTAGCACCGTTCGTTGTGCGCACTGAAACCACGTGCACTTGTACGTGCATGCATTTTGAGCCGTTACGCATCACCATTTGGCCGTTACTCATTGAGAGGTATATAACAACAAAAATACGATTGGAACATAAAGTTCTCATAAATTGATTACCTCTTCTCCCCCTTCCAATAAGACTCACCCTCATAAGACTAGCTTTTTATTTTCCCTTAAAAAATAGATATCATAGCGTACCAATATATTCCTGGGGAGAATACTGATGATGTTGCACATCTTCCAACAATTTCCATTAGAGGTGATTTTAGAAGTAAATCATTTATATTTATTTATATATTATATTGAATAATCTCAGAGAGACCTGAGGGAGGGGGAGGGGAGGGGTTGTACTTGCTGACAACCCGGACAAGACACTGACGTAAAAGTAGACTTGTGTAACATGACTTATGTTAAAGTGTACATGTGCTACTGGTAATTACTGCCCTGCTAGACGAGACATCGACATCTAAGTTAATCGTGTAAAATGTAGTGTACATGCATCACTGCTAAAATATTAAAATCTGGAATGGTGACACCCCCCTAAATCAATTCTAGATCCGAGCTATATAAGCTATAGCACCACTCATAGCTACTAGTCCAGACCCTTTCCTTCAATAAGATTCAACTTTCATACATTTCCCTTTCTTTTCCATGAGTTCCTTTCCAAATCACTGCCTATCAGGAACTTGATTTAGAGGAAACTGCGCTTACGATAGATAAACTTTTGCACAATCAATCGTATGTACTATCAAAATCCGTCAACCGTCAATCCGACATCCATATCCTTTCTACATCAGTGTATTGGTCACACTGGACGATAATAGTGAGAGCTGTTTTCTATCGGGTAACTTTAAAAATATCTGCATTAAATGTTCTGCATCCATGACGAAGTATGCAAGGCCGGTTTACAGAATAGACAGAGTCCAGATCTAGATTGGCCAGACTTTATTACTATAATTAAAGAATTGTCCATGTTGCAAAAAAATGTGGAATGGGTTTCTTGTATTGATCAATATGGACATCATGTACCTCTCTTTAACTTTCGTCTGATTGAATTACCACATATATTATGTAAGTCAATAAATAGTATATGGGATGAAGATGTGAATTAATTTTGGTATACCTGGCTACCCCTACAGGTTACCGCGCACGAGTATACAGTTAATTGTTAGATACATGCCGTGTACTTGGTTGTTAATTTATTAACGAATGACACTTATCGTATGAAATTTCAGTGAATGTGTCATATATTCCTTTGTACGGTCGAGTTATCATATAAAGCACAGCTGTCATGATACACAGATGTGTTACTTTATTAACGGGTGACACTTATTGAGACACCGAAGCCATTAGGTGACGAATTTCACTATTTTTTAAAACTATCCCTTTCCGTCTACATAGGTGGTCATGTTTCGATAGATAGTATTATACAGTACCATATATTGTTAAGTTTTCAGAATAAATGAATATCGAAAAAAGTGTGAAAATCTTAATAATAAATCTTATGCTATGCACAATCATCAAAACTTTCTTTACAAAAATGTCCTCCGTACACATTGTATTAGACTTTGTATACTATTGTAAATTAACGATATGTGTCTTTTCATTTGTAATTTCGTAAAGAGAAAAAAAATAAAGCTGATTTAACCACTGCCAACTGCATACAAATGTACATGAACCCCCAACCTCCCCCTCACCCCCTTGCACAAAAAATCACAACCCCCCCNTCCCCCGTAGAATAAAGAAGAAGAAGAAGAAATCCCATCCCCAAGTAAAAGATACCCTTATCTAACTTATAACGTATTTTCAAAATTTTCCCGTTTTCTACTGAATGATAGCTGAAAGCTAGGTTTTAAACTCGTCGTAAAATAACGGAAAGTCGTAGTGTGGTATTTTAATTTATTTCTTGTAATGCATGATATCGATTTTTATTTTGACTCATGACGATGTGCTTGAAACATGTATTGGAAACTTTAAAACTCAACCTCTACACAGTTGTATTTTTAGAAAAAAATACTAGTCACGTGACAAGGGGAATCCCCGTACTAATGTAAGTTACTATAATTAATCCATGCATGTGACTGCAACGACCAATCGGATTGCTCGTCACATTTGAACTCAAGAAAGGGGGACCTGCTACTGCTCGCGATCGAAACAGATGCAAATTGAAACAAACAAGTGATGGAGCGCCTGTAAACGGCATCAGCGACTCAAGGTAAGGTCTTAATCAGTTAGCTAATTTAATTCTTCTTCTGATAATAATTATTCGGTGTTAAATGTAATTATTTTGGGAATGTCTAAACAACAGCTAAATAAACAGAACGTTGAACCAGAAATCGGTCAAAATATCTCATATTCTCAGTGTTGCTCACAGGATGACTGGGACTCGGAATCAATACTCAAGGACCAACATGTGTCATACTAGCTGATCACACTGCGGCGCTTATGCGATTTATTATGTAGCCAGTCACTAAGGTGACAAATGACATGCCTCATCGTCAAGTTTTAATTTCTGTGGTCAACCAGACAAAATATCCCCGCTACGGCTACACATACGATACATGTGTGCTATACTATGAACCACAGGGGCTCGGTTTCGGGATACTATCGGTTAATAATAAACCTTTACAGTACACACCAGTAAATAACAGCAACAGTTTTTATTCGGTGTTTAAACATATTTTATAACCTTATACAAATTGATGGTACCGAGGTATTTATAAGGTTTTAGAATGTGCATGATTAAATTAACCGAAAGTATCCCGGAACACTGTGCTATGAACCGGTAATGGTAGATCAAACTGAAAACCTCCCACATTGTACCTAGGTCAGGGACACACCAGTCTGATTTTAACAAGTTTTTTTAATGCAAATGTTGACGGACATTAAAATTCCTGTGGTCTGATATCTTGTTTTACCATATACATTTGTGCTCGACACACTATTAAGGTGTCACAGATGTGTGTATATATATACAGTACTATAAAAAGTATCTACACAAGTGTTTCCAGCACAAGTGCTACCACCCAAGCCGATCCAACATATATATCATTATGTGGTCATTGATGAGAACCACAAACCTTACATCTCAGTATATCTCTCCCCTGATCACCATATATTCCACCTGTGCATGTTGGTATCTTTAATATTATTACCAAAGATATTAGTCTACCTTTAGTAAATGCTTTTATATAAAACCTGTGAATGCAGTGGTAAAAACTCTCTCCTTTTGCATATTATATCACTTCAAGGATGTAAAACATATATATATATATGTTGGAAACTGGTATGAATGATGGAATTTAAAAAGTTCAGATATTTGGTGATTGCATGCTGTGAGGCAACTTAAAATGTAAGTTTGGTGATAAATCTTTTTTCAGTATTACACCTGTATTTTTTTGAGATTGGGTTATTTGTAACTCCCCACAGAAGTATTGGTATCCCCTTGTGAAGCGCCGGGGGGAGCACACACCCAATGCTCGAAACCAAGGTTGGTCACATATGCACCACATGCACTGTAACAGTAGAGTTAAAATGCATGGCCACTCAAAAGTTCAATCTGACTTTGGTTTGAACCTGGGACCTTCCAAATTTGAGACAGGCGCTCTATTGCTGACGATCAGCCCAGTCTATCTAGCATTGCTATACAAGCAATGTAAAACAAAACTGGTTCCTTCTGAACATTTTTTACCTGCTTGTCTTTTAAGACAAATTCCATGAGTGTTCAAATTTTCATCCTGTGTTGATATAAGTTCTGTGCTATCAATCATATTGTCCATTAATTTTCATATCCTTGCATATTTTCTGTATTTGATAGTATGAAAATCAATGGCATGCAGCAAGAAAATTAGAGTTTTATCTGTACATATCTATGTATGGTACATGGAATTGATCTCACACCTCCCTTGTAGAATACCTATAGAGGTGTCGGGTATAAAATCTGCTGCAGAAATCAATAATCCCAGCCAATAGCCTAGCAAAATATGTATACCTACTTCAGCATGCACTATGTAAGCTCTAGATCGACCCTACAAAAGGAAACCTTCGGACAAATCACGTTGCTTTTCAAGTGTTTTGCTGTAATTGGTGATTTACAACAGATCCAGATTAAATTATTAATTTGTAGTATGAATGAATTATTCGACCCAGCATAGCAGAAACTCAGGGCGTTTTCTGTATGTGGTATACAGTTGATGTAATTCTTGTTATCTACATTAAAGATTTAATTATAAATGGTCACTGTGACCTGTTTGACACTCTTATTCCTGCCGTGATGATCAGGTTGTAATTATTTAGGATTGCAACAATCCATTGAATGGTATTGTATCATTTTATTGGCTTATGTTTAATAGATCAAATAGTTTCGTTTGCCTCAGTTTGATAAACGATACTGAAATTATTGATAATTATTTTTATTAAACTCTTAAACAGTGAACTAATTGAGGGTTATTGCTTCAGCATCATTTAGTAAATATGTGGTCCGCTGTGCAGTCATACCCAAATGTACTAAAGAATTGTACAAAAAATATATTGTGATTGTATTAACTATGCCAGTATTTAAGGCTATGACAAAAGTCTAAAATCCTGCACAGTTAATTATTATGAAGTTTTTTTGAGCAGATATGTGTAAAGGGATATATGTATTGTATCATGAAATCTTAAGTATCATATGTATACTGTGATATGTTTCGTATTGTGATGTACTGGGTATGCATATTGTGTCAGCCCTTTAAATGTATAATTAGCAATATTCAAACCAGCTGTACATTTATATTGATTAGGGAAATGCCAAAATTGTGGGAAGTCAAAATCCTGTGAAAGAATGACTATAAAATGATTGTACAGGAAGTCTGTTACATATAATATATATATATAGCCATTATGAACGAATGGGATGATAATCTACTGTAATAGTAGGCCATAGACTTGGAAAGATATCTCTTTTGGACCAATATTGTTCTTCTTAGAACCTTAACACAAATAACCTAAAGGGGGCGGGTACTAACTATTTCTTTGTTCGAAAATTCAGCTGTATGTGTACTAGCTGTACAAGGAAATGGTTAGTTTTCAAAAAAGTTGACGTCTTGGGATTTAGTTTTCTCAAACAAATCTTATTTTTAACATTGATTTAGAAAACCTGAATTATTCATAATAAGAACCAAGGCCAATTCCAAATGTGTATAAATAAAAGTTTTGCCTAGAAGTTTACCAATGGGATAAGATTGGGATCTAAACACACAGCTGTTGGTCTTTGATGCTTACATGAAGGCAAAAGGCACCAATTCTTAGGTCACGTTACCCAGTCCTTGAGGAGGTATAGAGTTTGTTGATGTAGCCAGGCTGTGAACCTTGGGGAATGTGGGGGAAGGATATTGTAAGTAAAACCCACTGTAGGTATACAAACATGTACCTCTTCACTCCTCCAAAGATTTATTGCTGGGTAAGCTTAAAGCTTACTGATTTCAGAAACATCAATTAAATTGATGTTTAATACTTCAATTTAACTTGAGATTCATGTTTTGGTTTATTTTATTGTTTAAATTCTCCTGCACCATAGCATATGTTCTGAAAATAATGAAATATGGATGACTATATATAACCACTTGAAGTCGGGTATGCTAACAATGCTTTGCGATGGAGTGATGTTGAGATGATCTCGGGATGTCAGACTGCCTGTGTGGGATGCTTTTCTTATGTGATGATGAGATAGACATGTTTTGATTTGTGTAAGCTTTACTGGAATCATGGATGACTTCTAGGGCAGATTTATGATAGGAGAGTGAATTTCTCTTAATGTCTAGTGTTTTTTGCTAGATGATGATATGTCGAGCATAAAACATTAACAGAATTGATATTAAGTTTAGTGAAAAAATGAGTCCCTGATTTTCTATATGGTTTAATAGATATAGTACATTGTCAAATTAGCTTTAAGAAGGTCAGAATTTAGATAACTCGGTTTAATTTAGCAATAATCCTATTTCAGGCCATGAGCTATAGCCCATGATGGCCATCCATGTGAAGAGCTGTCTAGTTAAAAGACTTACATTATCCTTCAATAAGCCCACCCCCTAGTGTGAATCAGAGATGATGTGTTGGCCCCTTAGGTTTCCTGAATTATTCAGAAAAAACTAACTTGGTTAAGAATTTTCAACTTATACAGAGTCCTGGCTCTTGTATTGATGAGCAACGTTAGAGAAGCGTGTCTGTGCGTTGTCTGGATTGTGGTGACAAGCTCCCTCCCTGGTATTGATCTATGGGACAAGGTAGATGGTGGCGGGCCTGACTTTGCATAAAGTCATCTGCTTTAACCTTATAGTTCTGCAAGTAATATGTGGACTTTCTGCATGCAACAAGAAAGCCTTTTCTAGTAGGGGCATTAAATATGGGTTAAGTCTGTTTTGTTTATGCATATCAGCCTACGCTCTGAAAATGCATAATATCCTGTTCCTGCAATTTGATGTTAAGAAGCAAGAATGATTCCCATAATCCTAAATTTGTCGGTAAATTAATTGACTTCTCTATTTTTGATAACCAAGAACCTTGTTAATCTGGGACTGATGTATTTAAAACATAGTCGATGTTAAATAATAGTTAATTATGTAACTAGAACGGGACGACAAAGGCTTAGTAATGCCCACTCATCTGTATATGTATATGGAGGTTCACCAACGAGTGATGGTTGGTTATCAGGTTTATCTAACTCGAGTTAGTTAATTTTCAAATTGTATAAAGGCACAAGGTTTACCGAGTGTCTTTAACAATTTGAAAATTAACTAACGAGTGTTAGATAAACATGATAACCTACCATTACGAGTTTGGGGTCCCTTTTCTTCCATAACATTCATATTTTATCTGGAAAGCCATATGTTTTCCTTGAAAATACACTTTGTCGGTTTCGATGGGGGGAAACAATTGCCGTGAATCACGACGTCACATGCGAAGATAATGTTGCAAAGCGTTTTACGTGAGGTCATAAGTAATCAATTGACCAATGAAATCATGTCCAGGGTGTTACCCACTAGTGGCTAACTAAAAATGTTGACCAACTCCTAACAGGTTTATCCAATAAGTCATGAGTGAGGAAACCTACAGTGGTTGTGGGAGAAATCTTTATACCCTTCCTGAAAAAAAGCATGTTCAACTCTTTATGGTATATAATAGGTTTTCAAAAGTTATGAATATGATGTACAGGTTGTGTAAACAAGACTGTAGGTGGATGTGCATATCTAGTAAATTTTGAATCTATGTAATTTAGAGCCTAATCTACATTCAGTACTTGTCCGCTGGTTATGTAACATTCTGGAATGTGCTCATCCAGGTTGAAAAATTATATGTTTGCTAAAATTAAAATTGATATAGATTTCAAAGGTTTTGTTTTATCGTAATAGCAAATAAAAATCAAACAGATACATCTGATCTCAAAACTTTACATGATTTATGTCTAGAAATGTACAAAGTAGTTTCATCAATCTGAACAATTTAAAGTTCAAGGTTTTCTTTTGAGTGGTTGAATTGGTATGAAAGACTTTGTATACACTTCAAGCAGTTTTCAGAAATTAAATTACCGCTGATAAATCAAATTTTGATATGACATATTTCTTTTTCAAGAGAGGTTATCAAGATAAAATGTGATCAGGTTAATGTAATTTTAAGGAATAGTTTGGGCTCATTGGTTGCAAAATGATTAAGATAAAACTTCATAACAGAGAATTTTTATTACAAGATAATCATCTGACATTCTTAATATCATTGGCTTGTTTCCTTATTTCTTATTGGGTTAAAAATCATTTAAGAAGACGGTTTTACTGGTGCATGACTATCAGATTTAGTTTTATGACTGGCTAGGATATAAGAATGTGTACTTGTTGGTACATTAAGAGACAGTCTGTGAGCTTTTTCTCACTGTTTAAGTTATGCTGAATTTCGGCCTCAAAGTCTTTGAGATTTAAACATTCTTCTTCCTAATTTCTAAGAAATTGATGATTATATTTCCTCATTTTCAATAACTTCTTAGATTAAATCAAACTATTGAGAAAGAAAGATATGCATTTAGATGCTTTGATGTGTCATCAACTGTTCAAACACAAGGAAAGTACTGATTCTCAATTGCAAGATATCAATGGTAAAACCTCCACTTTATTTAAATTTTGAAAATTTAGTTTAACAAATGTCCTCTGAGTGAGTCCCCAACAAATCGTTATCCCCCATGCCACCTTCGCCTTGACAAACATCTTAGTGGACATTTAGACCAAATACAGTTAGTGGGAGCTAGGTTGTATTATGTGCAGAATTAAAAGTGTACTCATCACAGGGCTATACAGCTAAAGTTGTATTTCATGCATTTAAAATTTGCATAAAAAATAATTCTGAGCCTTTTGAGTTATTCTCTAATACTTATAAACAGGCTTGACTTACTATGGCCACTAATCATGTGGTGTGTAAGTAAATTTTCCACTATTCATACTTGCATGAACACTAGAAAAATCCAGATTCAATCCCTATATAAAAATATTAAGTTTTAATATTTAAAGATGTTGAATGATAAATGTTAACTGAGTCATCTATTGCTTCTATAGAATGACATTTTCAGGTCCTGCCAAACAAACTGGTTTGCTCTAACAGGTTTCAAGGCTGAACTGTAGAACACGTTTCCTTGTGTCATTAGTAGCCTGCAGGATTTAGGGTGATGGTAAACATGCATTCCCTCTAAGTGCTTATATTGCACAGTTAGATGACATACGCATGGTTGTCATTTCCAAGCCGAATCAGTTTAAACACAAGCTTTTAACCCCAGACATTGTGCTTAATCAGTTATGGTAAACAAACTGAAACCAGCAAGGTCTGAAAGTGTCCTTGATGAGATTTAAGCAGTACTGTAAAAGAAGAATTCCCTTCCCAGCCTGGATAAGTATTAGGCGGTTCCTATACTGTTGATATACTGTACTACATAGATCTCATAATTTTTTTGGCTGTAATCGAGGTGGCATCATGAAACATGGTGCCTTATATTGAGGTTTTACTATAAAAGTTACAATTCTAAATGTGTGTGTTTGACACTTGGGTCAAATCTTTGTCAGGGGACTGATCTGTCACACAGTTTAGTCAGTCATTAATATTGATACACCACACCAGACAGATAGGCGACCCTACTGTTCATGTATTATGTACATGGCTCCATGCATACACGTGCCTATACTGTTACCATAGATGCTTGTAAATGCTGCACAAAATCTGCATTCATTTATTTGCAAAATGCTGCCAAGTATTCAAAATGACTGGGTGCAACTCTGAACCAGAATGAATCCTGATCCTTACTGATTGTCTTGGGAATCTGTTGTACACTAGCTATATATATATTGCATACTTGTAACGTTTGAATTTTTCATGGTCGTAAATTGCATCCTAATGAAAAGATTTTTTTTCATTGTGAGCATCTATTTCAATATGTTTCTGTGTAATTACCTCCCTATAACACAATTCATCACCATACTGTGACGTAATAGTTTAAAACAATATAAAATAAAAAGAACTGTTTAATAACAAATTTTGCTTTAAAATAATGATCTTGAAATAAAAAAAGGATTTTTCCCATATCCTTTGGTTTGGTTGATTTTGCTAACTGCAGATGCCTTTCTATAAATCAGAAGTTATCAAATATACCGTACTGAACTAAATAAATACCCTGTCCATCCCCTATAAATGCTTCTTGTATCCTTTTTTATGAGACAGCAACAGTTTCATGGATGTAGCTATAGGAACATATAATACCCGTTTGTAAATTATAGAAAACTAAATAATGCCAAAACTTCTGCCTAAAGTTCCCATTGAATACTATTATTTGACTCATAAATAAGCAAAATATACCAATATATTTCACCTGTGTTTTGGACCGTGAATAAAATTATCAGAATTTTGGCATTCCTTTGAATATATTGTATGTAAAGTGGAACCATTATATATCCTGTATACCATCTTTGATGTAGTTATCATCTAGAGCTCTTATCAGGATAATGAAATATGAATTATGATAGAACAAGGGGGAGGGGGTGTTTATTGACAAGGGGCCCTAATTACAGCTTATACGGTATGTAAATATTAATGATGGTGTTATTGCACTGACTAATAAACATATACTTTACATTGTGTGTCTATCTTCAAAGACACGGACATTGTGTACGCTGTGTTGTACCTTGTTTGATTTGATCACTAGCGAGTCTGACACGATCCAACAATAAATATGATACAGCCGACTCCATGCTAATGATGTGATTCATCCCCAGATTCTCTGAGTAAACTCTGCAGCTATTTCTCCTAGCAACTTGATGCTGGGAACATTCAATAATTCCATTCCTATAATGTCTTTATACTTTTTTTTACCATTGTCATTCTTATAAATGTCTCGCTGATAATAATCATAAACATTTTACTGATATTTGAATACTAGCACAGACCCATGAGTTTTGGATGTTGAATTAACTATATCAGATAAGCAAAAATAATGAGGAATTTGCATATACAAATAGTCAAATTTGCTCTTTAGATAAGGGTTAGCGCTCCATAAAGAATATGTTCATTGCCAACTGCGTTCAAACTATCATATATATGCAGTCCAAATAAAGATCAATCCATATATATATACATTAAAAAAAGTAAAAAACAAACAGTCGAAGCGTGTTGATACGATGGTAAGATCATAAGTTCAGTGAATTGACTTTTGGTTTTGTAAGTATTTCACCTGAAAGCACTTGACTCGCATTCAGAATAGAAGACGGGTAAGTTATAATGTTCTCCGTTAGACCCACTCCAGTGTAAATCCCTGAGCTATAGTATACAAAACGTACCCTTATGTAATAATGACCAAGGCATTACTTATTTTTTCTCTATTTTGCAAATATCATTTTTAAGTGTTCACCAGTTGAAAACACTTTTCCAAATAGCATGATTATAATGCAATTGCTTGATTTTGCAGATATAGCTAATAAAGTTAATTTTGGCCCTTCTACAGATATATTCGAGTTTTACACAATCACTGTCCCTCTGCCGTGTACATTTTGTGGATGTCTCCACTGATAGATGCTAAGGAATATCTATCTCAAACAGTTAAGATCAGAAGATTTTCTAACTTGGAGTCACAATGATATATAAAAGTCTACTGGGAGAATGAATTTCATGAAAAGAAGCCAGACTTATATCACTGTATACTCTGTATGTAGGATATCTGGCCTCATCAAGGTGAAGAGAACGTTTGTTTGGAACCAAATTATCACTGTCTGATGCCAATCTGTATAGTGCTTCATGTTAAAAACTGTGACTATTTTCTGGCATCCAAGGATTTTCAGCAATATCTCATTATATAAAAGTAGCTAGCTATATAGGTCTAAGTTATTTTCCAGTATTAAAAGAAATTCTGAACTTTTCACCTTCAGTTTTAGGCTAGGATTTGGCCCATAATTAGTAAATGTCATAAAAATCTCACATTTACCTAAACAACTTTTCATATACCTAGTAATCTTTCCAAAAAAATGCCAAGTCTGTGGACATTTTGCCAACATAACGATGTTAGAATGACACTTGACTTCTCGGCCTCAACACAAAAATAACACGTTGCTGATTTAAATGGCCTTACAGAATATCATTTTATATATATTTAATCTTAAAGTTGTTTAAGTATTTCCCCTATCAAAGGTGTAATATATTGGATAATTATAATTATCAGTTTTAAGTTTTATGATAATTATCATCTGATTCTGAACCTCTAGTCTCTGATTATTAGCTCAACTGGTACGAAGGACCAAGGTGAGCTTATGCCATACTGTGGCGTCCATCGTCCGCCCGTCCGTACGTCAACAAATTTCTTCAAACGACTCCTTCTTCTTAACCACTGATTGGAATTTAACTAAATTTGACTGTAATTATCACTAGGTGTGTGGATTCAAAATTGTACAAATTATAGGGTTAACCCCCCAGGGGGCTGAGGGGCGGGGCCAAAAGGGACAATTGGGCTATATTGCTATAAACGACTTCTTCTGTAGAACTGTGCAATGGATATCAATCATTTTTGGTCAGAAGCATTCATGGGAGGCGGGGATTAAAAATTGTACAAATGGTGGGGCTGACCCCCCAGGGGGCTGAGGGGCGGGGCCAAAAGGGGTTAATTTGGCTATATTGCCAAAAACAACTTCTGTAGAACTGTGCAATGGATATCAACCATATTTTACTGGAAGCATCCCTAGGTACAGTTGTGGGATCGCACAACGCTACACGATGTGCGGTGTGCGCACGATGTGTGAACGGTGGGTGAACGATGTGTGCACGAAGTGCGAAAGATAAAAAATTGGACGATCATTGCTTGCGCACATTTGTGGGGACGATCGACGAACGTTGTGCGATAACAATCGTGGTTTGTGTAAATTGAGGAATGGCTTAACAATATATATGGTTTCGTGTTTAAACATATACACTTGATTTTTTTAGTGTGTTTCTATATTCAAGCTACACATCTATAAGCTTATCTTTCTGTCTATGCTTTCTTAAATATAGAAATGGTGTTTTCGGTTTGTCGACCTTAATAGACACATGTAAAATTACAACACAGTCTCAGCAACACAGGTAAACATAGCCACTTTGTACCTGGACCGTATTTTTCCCCCGCCCGGGGCACTTACATAACTTGCCAAGGTGTGAAAACCAGGTGAAGGGGAGCTAGACCAAAACGAATACAAATAACAAATATTAAACGTCCAGTTGTGTTTTCATAACGGTCATACGCTATCACGTGTCATGCAAAGGCCAGGTAAAACTCCGGTCACTCATCAAATTGTAATTTACCTGTTCTGTTATACGAGGAGCCAAACCCATTCTTGACAGTCTAACTGGCACTGTATACTGTGTTAAACCACAGAATTAATCTTAAGTCCGTGGTTACACGCATTGTAAAATTGTACATAATCTTATTTATTGTGATGAGAATTTACAGTAATATATACATCGTACATTATTGCATACGAGCCTTCCGTATTTTTTTCATTCCGTAATATCGATCAACAAATTGTACCATATCACACAGTTGTGCGGAGAGAAGCGCACAATGGGGCGAACGATTGTTAAATTGCACAGTTGTGCGCACCATGTGTGGACGATGTGCGGACGGTGTGTGAACGATGTATGCACAGTATTTTTGGTGCGTTGTGCGGTCACACAACTGTAGAGGGGATTCAAAATTGTACAAATGGTGGGGCTGACCCCTAAGGGGGCTGATGGGCGTGGCCAAAAGGTTATTTGGCTATATTGCTGTAAGCGACTTCTTCTCTACAACTAAAATATGGACATCAACCATATTTACCTGGAAGCATTCCTAGGTAATGGGGATTCAAAATTGTACAAATGGTGGGGCTAACCTCCCAGGGGGCTGAGGGGCGGGGCCAAAAGGGGGCAATTTGGCTAAATTGCTATAATGACTTAATTCTTCTGTAGAATTATGCGCTGGATATCAATCATATTTGGTCAGAAGCATTCATTAGAGGTGGGGATTCAAAATTGTACAAATGATGGGGCTGACCCCCTCAGGGGGCTGAGGGGCGTGGCCAAATAGGGTAATTTGGCTATATTGCTATAAATGAATTCTTCTGTAGAACTATGCACTGGATATCAATCATATTTGGTTGGGAGCATTCATGGGAGGCAGGGATTCGAATTGTACAAGTAATGGGACTGACCCCCTTGGCTAATGGGAGGGGCCAAAAAAGTTTATTTCTTGGAAATGGTTGAGATCCCCACCCTATAACCATATATACAATTACTGAGAATGAAGAGAAGAATGCACATATGCTTCCAGGATGGCCTTGGGGTCTGCCCCACCCCTTGGAGACAGTCCCTGGGTCATAACTTTGAAACGGTTGAGATCCCAACCCCATAACTGTATATACAAATGCTGGGCATAAAGAAACGAATGCAGTCATGATGTAAGAATTGATTCCAGAGTCTGCTCCACCTTTGGAGACTTAACCCCTGGGAAATAACTTTGAAACGGTTCAGATTACCACCCCAAAACTATTATACAATTGTTGGGCATAAAGAGACGAATGCAGTCATGATATTTTAATTGACCCGGGGTCTGGCCACAACCCTAGGGACCTAGTTTCTGAGTCACACCTTGGAAACAGTTGAGATCCCCACCCCATAACCATACATAAAAGGATTGTCCTCGGGGTCTGGCCCATTCCTTTGGATCTTATTTGGAGATATTTTGCCATGATTACTTTAATATCCAGGTGATCATTTTGACTCAGATATATATAGGTTATATAAAACCCAGTGTTTTTGTATCAAATAAGCCCCAAGAAGTTTGCAAGGGACCTCAGTTTTCTTTGATATCTCTCGCATGTTCTTACGGGTAAACACATTAGTCTCTTACACAGGACTCCATTTTTAAAAAGTCTTGTATTGTACATACATGCTGTCACCATGCATGACGGTAAATTTTGTAATGAGGTCTGATGTAATATATGTATGTTTAGATTGTGAATTAGATTATTCATAAGATGTATATATCGGGTAAGTAAAGGTATTTTTATCCGTAACAAGTCATGAAGACATATATGTCAACAACTTGTTCTGCGTCATTCAAGTTAAATGATGCTTGAATTGGGGACCATCTCAAAACTTATATATCTTGATACATAACATAAGTATGTACATATTGAACTGTTAATGCAGGTCTAGAGCTTTGAACTGTTGCAAAACATCTTGAGGGCAGTCAAATGACTATGTAAGAGCTTTGATGTATAGTGCTGTGTTTGGAACAAAGCATGGAAATACATATGAAGGTAAGGATCATCTCAAAACTTTAGTAATGAAAGTTAATGGGAACCAAAATGGGGACCATCTCATAATCACTACATCTCAATAGGCACTAGATAGGACCCTCATTGCAGCCCTCAAAGATTTCTTACATTAGAGGGGAACTTTTGTACACTGTATTTACAAAAAACACTAGGAAATATAAAAAGCCACTCGCTATTACAGTTTTTGATCATAATACTAAAAATCCACTCGCTCTTACAGTTTTTGATCCTAATACTAGATTAAATCTTTGAATATACAATACAATTGTATTCTGTTAATGTCATGATGATTGCATAGGTTAAATGAGTTCAGATTTAAGAGAAAAAAATCAATTAATGGAAAACTCTTACGGTAAATTAACTAATGTACATGTATAGTGGCATGGGTGCCCCGGTACATCCCCCAAATAACGAAACTTTCTCAATTTTATGAAAAATAAGAAATGATGGAATTCAAGAATTTGCCATTCAATCACTTTCACCTAGATGCTTCCAGCTATTGAGTTAAGGGTTGATTTTGTTTTTGTTCAAAATACATGTACAATCCATTGTAATATTTGATCAGTATGAAAGAAGAAATAAACCAAACAATGAGGTTTTACATTCAGGTTAAACCTTTCAAATTAGAAAAAGCTACAAATTGTGGTCTGATTTAAATGGTTACTAGCAGATGTCTCTCTGGAATGAGGAATTTAAATGAATTATGTGAACTGATTTATTAATCATGGGATAAATGATATCTGAACCAATTATATTTGATCATCAATTGTGAAACTCCTGCTGCAGATTGCCCGATTCTCATCACTAATGCATTAAACTTCAGTATGAAATGCCTTAATGGTCTTGAAGCTGTCTTAATATAAATAAAAATAAAAAGTTCAAATATTTTTCGTTTGATAAGATATTAAACCCAAATAAAGAAGATGTAGCAGATCTTGTAGAGTAAATAACTTAATCTGAGAAAGTAAACATTCACCTCTTATCAAGAACATGCAAGGTAAACCTGGTCGGCTTGTTCAAACACATCCAATAATAAATGTCTAATTGTATGTCATTGTGAGTATATTCCTATGGTCAACTGCTGAGGAAGAGTCAAGATAAATATAATATATATGGGATCTTACAGTAGTTTCCATTTCGTGTGAGATTTATGAAACGAGTCTAATAATTTTTCAATTTAGCGAGCCTTTGGCAAGCCAAAATGAAAAATTTGGCGACGTTTCAAATGAAGATATGTGGCATTTATTTCTGTAAAACGACAATTGTCATGCAACCTTGTAAAATGTAAAAAGCTGCAATTTTGACTCCAATATGTATGTACATGTACGTCTGTGACGTAATGTACTTTTTGTCCTAGGCATTCCGTCACAATTGAAACAATTGAAACTGACAACCAATCACAGGGCTGATAGGTCATATTACATGGGTTAATATTCAAAAATATATGACATGGGTATATTCACTGGATAACACAGTACATTATGTCATTGTGATAAAAAAATTGCAGAATGACAAGGATCCTTAAATGTGTTGTAACCAGGTACATTTTGGGTAGAGTTACCTTAATAATGATTTAATTTTTGTCTGGCCCTGATCATATCTCCTGTACAATCCTCAAATTGTGTAATCAGTCCACCTTACTATTTAATTGTACACTTAAATACATGTATTTGCCATTTAATTTCGTTTAAAAGGTTTTTCCCTGTTGACAAAAATAATCGTGTGTCGTGTATAAACATTTAAGTTTGTTTGAACAGTTTCTTTTTGAAATACTAATACGTTGTTTGGTATGATTGAAGTTATAACATACAAGGCCCATACAAGCCGTTTTACCTCCACAGTACATGTTTACCTACACACGATCGTGTGTGTATACACAGATATAAAACGTATTCTGTGGGTATACATATGTTGTATTTAATATAACTAATTGCATTGAATGTTCGTGATGGAAGGGGAATTGATCAAATACAGGGAAGGCCTAGACCTACAGGACATATGGATGTACCAACACGACATTGTGAGGCAGACCGACATGAAACGTGTTTACATGACGTCAGGCTGGAACATATGGTGTAGTGACGTGAGTTTTACAATCAGAATACAGAACTCGGTTCTATTTTAGTTCAGAAAAGAATACCCAGTTCTTAGTTAACTTAAGTAATATCAGCATTCCTGATTCCTCTAATCTTATAACGTACTCTGTAAGGTGGAGTTTTACGGGAGATTGAACATGGTAATTAGTGTATGGATATTTTCATGTTTTTTTTTATGGTGATTTTGAATTTTAATAAATAGACATATATACCTAAAAGTATAAAGATATTTTTTCTTTTCTTAACCACTACATCATTTTCTTGATTGAATATTGAATTTGAGTTTGTTTTACCGTATACATGTAAAACATTTTGTTTGGTGTACATTTACCGCCTCCCCAACAGACACCGCCTTTATATTACCATCACTTTCACTGACCCGCACATCAAGGTACCTTCCCCCACCTCCCGGAAAATGCATAAACATGTGTTTTATAAAATCTACAGGTAATAGTGTGAACTTTAGGTTGGGTGGTGTTCCTGTATAGAAATTCATGTTGAATGTAAACTTAGCGTACCTTGATACAAATAAACATGTAAATCCACAACCCCCACATACCAATGTACCTTCCCCGGCCTTCCCCAAAGTTACACATCAAGTGCATCAGCATGTGTTTTATATAATCTACAGCTATAGTCTAAACTCTGGGGACCTCCTCGTTCCTTGTACAGAAATTCATGGTCTTTGTAAACTTTGCAGACCCTGGTCTATTTATATTATACATGTACATCATGTCAGATTTCTTTTTAAAGTCTAACATTTCAATTCGTGTCTCCAGTCTTTTTACTGAAACAATAAAAGTGTGCACGTTGATCTGATGTGTAATGATATTAGAGATAAAAATCTAGTAGACATTTATGAGAACCAAAGAAACATAAATGATGTCAGATCGGTATGTTAACAGGAGTTGTATATGATCAACCTTAAACGTTTAAATGTTTTAGGCGTAACTTAATAGAAGTGTCCCATAGTTTTCTGCGTCATATGACACCAGACTGAATGCACTGAGTGCTCTTATGGATCCCCACTGCCAAAAAACGTATCATTGAATTGGTAACTTTTCCCTCAGCATACCTATAGCTATGATAAATCATATTTGAGAGGAAAACCATATCTTGTAGAAGATTAATGAAAATGAGACCAGACAAGAATTTGAATGTTGAACCTTCAATCATTATACTATACCTCTAGCCAACTGAGCTTCATGGTCAACTGTATCACCTTGACCAAGTCATGCTGTATAACATTCCAAATGAAATTAGGGGGAGATAACTGTATGTGCATTCAAAACAGTGGAATTCTCTAATGCAGTGGTACAGGAATCCTTAAGGACAACATGTGACCACAGCAAATATGTAGCAAAAATATAACATGTTTTGACCATGCTATATTATACTGTATGTTAGTTGTTATAACTTAATGTCTGGTGCTATATCATTATGTCTGGTGCTAAACCTTTATGTCTGGTGCTATATCATTATGTCTGGTGCTATACCTTTATGTCTGGTGCTATATCATTATGTCTGGTGCCTGGTGCTATATCATTATGTCTGGTGCTATATCATTATGTCTGGTGCTGCATTGTAATGTCTGGTGCTGCATTGTAATGTCTGGTGCTATATCATTATGTCTGGTGCTATATCATTATGTCTGGTGCCTGGTGCTATATCATTATGTCTGGTGCTATATCATTATGTCTGGGGCCTGGTGCTATATCATTATGTCTGGTGCTATACCTTTATGTCTGGTGCTATATCATTATGTCTGGTGGTATACTGTATGTCTGGTGGTATACTGTATGTCTGGTGCTATACCATATTTCTGGCGCTTTAATGTATATGGTGCTATATCGTTATGTCTGGTGCTATACCATATTTCTGGTGCTTTAATGTATATGGTGCTATATCATTATGTCTGGTGCCATACTGTATGTCTGGTGCTATACCATTATGTCTGGTGCTATACCTTTATGTCTGGTGGTATACTGTATGTCTGATGCTATACGTTTGTGTCTGGTGCTATACCATATTTCTTGTGCTATACAGTATATATGTCTAGTGCTATATCATATTTCTTGTGCTATACATGATATATGTCTGGTGCTATACCTTTATGTCTGGGGGTATACTGTATGTCTGGTGCTATACCATATTTCTTGTGCTATACAGTATGTCTGATGCTATATGCCATTATGATGCCCATTTCAAGATTGTGTGAACACACCCATCTAATGATCTTGTTGGAAAAAGTTATTATTTTATATTGCATGGGGCATTGATTCATAGTTATTGTGGTGAGATTTGTTTTTCATCACATTTCTATTTATTGTGGTGAGATTTGTTTTTCATCACAAGTCTATTTATTAAAACAGACTGACTATATGGCACTGTATGGCACTGTATTTATTTGTTTGTTACATTAAAAAAAATGGTTTATTGATTTTTTTTATGGTAACAGAATAATATGTGTTATTGTGAATAACAGTAGTGTCAAATTCAAGCCATTTACAAAGTTGTCAGACCATTTAAATATTTCTGTTCCTAATAATCTCTGTGTATTAAGTGTACCGTACATAGACTGTTACACTAATACCGTTACAGTTGTTAGTTTGTTGATAACAAGTCATTTGTTTAAGCGAGACAATCGACCTTTATGTTTGATGATTATAGCTGTGTATAGTATGTCACACACTGCTGGCTACACCTGGCCGATACAGGTAGAACTTATATAAATAAGTGTATCGAGTCTTCTTAGGAATTTAATAGGTCAGCTGTGTGCCACTCAACCCTGAATTATACCGGTAAGTCCTTATAATTGTAATATCTTAATCTATAAATTGATGTGTTTAGAAGCAATACACTAGCATTACTATATTTCTTCAAACATAAGTATGATACTCAACAATATATATAAAGTATTTGCAGTTCGGTGACATTCATTATATAAGTTTGTCTCTGCTCCTTTTCTAAGTAACAGCACATGTACAAGTAGTACAAGCAGAAACAATACACAAACACAGACTGTGAATTGACTTTGCCAAGTCTATATACTGTGTAATTATTTTGTTGAAGTGACAGCTGTATCCGTTGTAATTAATATAATAAAGTACAATATAGTTGAAGGTCTGGTTAGCTTAAGAACAACGTTAATGCAAAAACTAGAGTTTCCTATATTGATTAGGATTCAAACTCATGTCCAAAGACACTTGGATGTTTCTCAAAAATATATTTTGTGAAATTTTCTGTGAACTTTTCAATAAGATAATGAGGCTTGATCTACTGGGTAATCCTCATAGTAAAACCTTAACATAAGGCCCATCATTTCATTTACCACCTCATAGGCAATGTCTCTTACATTTAGTAATTTCTTCATCAGTCGCCCGTTTGCTTAGCTCCTTTGAAATGTAAACAATTATTGCAAAAAAGGTGACCTCAAAATTGGTTTATTTTCTATAACACTGCCAGCATTTCCAGCAATAAAACGGATGGCAATATTTAGGGAGGGGGATTGAAAAAGAATGGTCATAAAATGGGAGGATTTTGTAAGGGGAATTTCCAATGATGTAAGAGTTCTGAAAATCTGTCAAGTGTTTTGTTAACAATCTCATCTATTGAGAAAACAACATAAGGGGGTAGACTCATTAGTTGTTCGCGAGCATCTTACCTTGATACTGCTTTTTTTGGTAGATTTAATACGGTACTGCAGATAAGGCACCACCCATAAAACAATACCACTTTATACTCATTCTACAAAAGATGCACAACTCAAAGCCACGCGGTAATCATGGAATATTGTTAAAAGGCCTCGTTTGCATGCATGTGTAAACATTTGGGCGTGCATGTTGGATATAATTGGACATGTTGTGTGTTATGTCTGTGAAGAACCAGCATTGTTTCTATCAATAACAAGTCTGTTACACATCTGTTGGAAGCACATGAAAAGGTCAAGTTGTCGTATTGTCTAGCAGTCTATTATACATGTGTTGAAATCTGCCAGATTCCATTTCACAGATGTTCAGCTTCTGTGAAGGCTGATTAATGGCAAGTGAAAAACTGTTCCATAAAATTTATCTTTTCATTTTATAACAATTTTGGAGTGTTAATGTATTAGAACAAGTGATAGAAAGAAAATATCTGAATTTGTTATAGCATTTTGAGATGGAACAGTGTCGAAAGCTGGTCATACTTTGGATAATTACTACTACAGCTGGTGGAATGCTGTGTCTGCTGGTACCATTGAGCAAAGCATGATCAACTTAAAAGCTAATTATCCAAAAAACATAATGTGTCAGTAATAATTCTTGATAAGTATCTAAACACATATTTTTACTGTATTAAAGAAGAAAAAATAACCAAATTTGTGAGTGAATCTACAAAAAGTCTAAAAATCAATGACAAATAATTATGTACGTAGATTTTAAGAGTTGAATTGTATGTAATAAGATAACAAAGCTTCCTTTAGCTTACATTCAGGACAGGTTCACAGCCTCTGTACCAGTAGAGGTACTCCCTAGTTATAGTGTAGTACATGTTAGTAGAAGCTGTATAGGGGTTCACAGCCTCTGTATACGTACCACCCTAGTTATAGTGTAGTACATGCTAGTACAAGCTGTATAGGGGTTCACAGCCTCTGTACCACCCTAGTTATAGTGTAGTACATGTAAGAACAAGCTGTATAGGGGTTCACAGCCTCTGTACCACCCTAGTTATAGCGTAGTACATGTTAGTACAAGCTGTTAGGGGTTCACAGACTCTGTACCAGTCGTGGTACTCCCTAGTTATAGTGTAGTACATGCAAGTACAAGCTGTATAGGGGTTCACAGCCTCTCTCCCAGTAAAGGTACTCCCTAGTTCTAGTGTAGTACATGTTTGTACAAGCTGTATAGGGGTTCACAGCCTCTGTCCCACCCTAGTTATAGTGTAGTACATGTTAGTCCAAGCTGTATAGGGGTTCACAGCCTCTGTCCCACCCTAGTTATAGTGTAGTACATGTTAGTCCAAGCTGTATAGGGGTTCACAGCCTCTCTAACAGTAAAGGTACTCCCTAGTTCTAGTGTAGTACATGTTAGTACAAGCTGTATAGGGGTTCACAGCCTATGTACCACCCTAGTTATAGTGTAGTACATTTTAGTACAAGCTGTATAGGGGTTCACAGCCTCTCTCCCAGTAAAGGTACTCCCTAGTTCTAGTGTAGTACATGCTAGTACAAGCTGAATAGGGGTTCACAGACTCTGTACCAGTAGTGGAACTCCCTAGTTATAGTGTAGTACATGTAAGAACAAGCAGTGTAGGGGTTCACAGCCTCTGTACCACCCTAGTTATACTGTAGTACATGTAAGAACAAGCTGTATAGGGGGTCACAGCCTCTGTACCAGTAGTGGTACTCCCTAGTTATGGTGTAGTACATGTTAGTACAAGCTGTTAGGGGGTCACAGACTCTGTACCAGTAGAGGTACTCATAGTTATAGTGTAGTACATGCTAGTACAAGCTGAATAGGGGTTCACAGCCTCTCTACCAGTAAAGGTACTCCCTAGTTATAGGGTAGTACATGTTAGTACAAGCTGTATAGGGGTTCACAGACTCTGTACAAGTAGAGTTACTCATAGTTATAGTGTAGTACATGTTAGTACCAGCTGTATAGGGGTTCACAGACTCTGTACAAGTAGAGTTACTCATAGTTATAGTGTAGTACATGTTAGTACCAGCTGTATAGGGGTTCACAGACTCTGTACAAGTAGAGTTACTCATAGTTATAGTGTAGTACATGTTAGTACAAGCTTTTAGGGGTTCACAGACTCTGTACCAGTAGAGGTACTCCCTAGTTATAGTGTAGTACATGTTAGTACAGGCTGTATAGGGGTTCACAGACTCTGTACCAGTAGAGTTACTCATAGTTATAGTGTAGTACATGTTAGTACAAGCTGTTAGGGGTTCACAGACTCTGTACCAGTAGAGGTACTCATAGTTATAGTGTAGTACATGTTAGTACAAGCTGTATAGGGGTTCACAGCCTCTGTACCAGTAGAGGTACTCCCTAGTTCTAGTGTAGTACATGTTAGTACAAGCTGTATAGGGGTTCACAGACTCTGTACCAGTAGAGGTACTCCCTAGTTCTAGTGTAGTACATGTTAGTACAAGCTGTATAGGGGTTCACAGCCTCTGTACCAGTAGAGGTACTCCCTAGTTCTAGTGTAGTACATGTTAGTACAAGCTGTATAGGGGTTCACAGCCTCTGTACCAGTAGAGGTACTCCCTAGTTCTAGTGTAGTACATGTTAGTACAAGCTGTATAGGGGTTCACAGCCTCTGTACCAGTAGAGGTACTCCCTAGTTCTAGTGTAGTACATGTTAGTACAAGCTGTATAGGGGTTCACAGCCTCTGTACCAGTAGAGGTACTCCCTAGTTCTAGTGTAGTACATGTTAGTACAAGCTGTATAGGGGTTCACAGCCTCTGTACCAGTAGAGGTACTCCCTAGTTCTAGTGTAGTACATGTTAGTACAAGCTGTATAGGGGTTCACAGCCTCTGTACCAGTAGAGGTACTCCCTAGTTCTAGTGTAGTACATGTTAGTACAAGCTGTATAGGGGTTCACAGCCTCTGTACCAGTAGAGGTACTCCCTAGTTCTAGTGTAGTACATGTTAGTACAAGCTGTATAGGGGTTCACAGCCTCTGTACCAGTAGAGGTACTCCCTAGTTCTAGTGTAGTACATGTTAGTACAAGCTGTATAGGGGTTCACAGCCTCTGTACCAGTAGAGGTACTCCCTAGTTCTAGTGTAGTACATGTTAGTACAAGCTGTATAGGGGTTCACAGCCTCTGTACCAGTAGAGGTACTCCCTAGTTCTAGTGTAGTACATGTTAGTACAAGCTGTATAGGGGTTCACAGCCTCTGTACCAGTAGAGGTACTCCCTAGTTCTAGTGTAGTACATGTTAGTACAAGCTGTATAGGGGTTCACAGCCTCTGTACCAGTAGAGGTACTCCCTAGTTCTAGTGTAGTACATGTTAGTACAAGCTGTATAGGGGTTCACAGCCTCTGTACCAGTAGAGGTACTCCCTAGTTCTAGTGTAGTACATGTTAGTACAAGCTGTATAGGGGTTCACAGCCTCTGTACCAGTAGAGGTACTCCCTAGTTCTAGTGTAGTACATGTTAGTACAAGCTGTATAGGGGTTCACAGCCTCTGTACCAGTAGAGGTACTCCCTAGTTCTAGTGTAGTACATGTTAGTACAAGCTGTATAGGGGTTCACAGCCTCTGTACCAGTAGAGGTACTCCCTAGTTCTAGTGTAGTACATGTTAGTACAAGCTGTATAGGGGTTCACAGCCTCTGTACCAGTAGAGGTACTCCCTAGTTCTAGTGTAGTACATGTTAGTACAAGCTGTATAGGGGTTCACAGCCTCTGTACCAGTAGAGGTACTCCCTAGTTCTAGTGTAGTACATGTTAGTACAAGCTGTATAGGGGTTCACAGCCTCTGTACCAGTAGAGGTACTCCCTAGTTCTAGTGTAGTACATGTTAGTACAAGCTGTATAGGGGTTCACAGCCTCTGTAACAGTAGTGGTACTCCCTAGTTATAGGGTAGTACATGTTAGTACAAGCTGTATAGGGGTTCACAGCCTCTGTAACAGTAGTGGTACTCCCTAGTTATAGTGTAGTACATGTTAGTACAAGCTGTATTGGGGTTCCGCAATGAGTGATGGTTGGTAATTATGTTTGTCTAATTCAACTTTAAAGTTAATTTAATTGTATAAAGACAAATTATATTATCTTTAGAAATCTATGTTTCTCTTTGTTTTCCAATTAGGGGAACAATTGCCATTTGGTTTGATGTCACAATGGAAGATGTTGCGTAAGGGTGCAGGATGTTATCATCAGAATATTGACTTGTATTGAAATAACGTCCAGAGTTATCTACTTAAAGAGGGTAACCCAAAATGTTTACAAACTCCTGTAAGATTTATACAACTGATCTGAGAGTGGGGAAACCTATAATGATTGTGGGAGACGATAGCTTTATTTCGCTGAACTATAAACCTGCATGACCCTACACTGAACTAACACTATTAGCAACAATACAATTTATAAATCAAACCAAACTTTATCTGTATGTACAGGTACATTAGAGGACAATTGGAAATTAGAAGATAATTGCTGACTGCTGTCCAATGTTAGATTGTTAGAACTGAACTGAGATCGGTTAGAACTCTTACATTTGTATATATATAGCTACTGTGCAGTGGGATAGAGCCAGACTGTTCAAACATAATGACTCACCATCTGAATCGGTGTGCAAAATTAACATTGAACTCACGGCAATAGTCAAAACAGTACTTAAAACGGTGATTACTCTGATTTGAGCTCATCAATTATTTACGTTTTAAAAGCGATTTTCTGAAGGCATATGTATCTCTTCAGCTGCTCATTATTTTATTTCACACATTTTATAAATTATAAATTGTCCCTGACACCAATAGTCGAACCCTCCCTTATAATAGGCTACCACCCAGCTGACTGGCCACCTCACATCTGCCATGAGGTCCAATACCTATGAACTCGACACAGTCCAGTCCCACCTAGTAACATTCCTCCTTTTTAAAATCTTTGCTACCAAAAACCAGAGCCTTTACATCCCAGGTTTGGGTATCACCTTGTCACCTTTGATTACTTGAAACAGAAGAGAAAATGCAAGGCCAGATCTAGACCAGGATTTGAACGCGGTACCATCAAACTCTAGACTTAATCTCTAACCAGTTTAGCTACAATGTACCTGGTCGCTGGCGATCGATCCAGTCCAGTGCCACTTCAGGGTTTACTCGGCCAAGTGATCAGTAATAATCAACACAAACCTCTGTCTAAGTGCTGTACACAAACATCACACCTAGAGAGACCAGTGACCTCTAGCTCCCTACTAACACACATTGTTGTATACATTATTGTTATTTACATACCGGGTATTACATATATGAATGTTTTTTCCACATTGAAAAACTGTTAAAATCAATCAAAATTATGGAGTGTACATGTATATAACCCTGTAAACTGTAAATCAGATATTCTTGCATGCTTATGCAATTCCACAGTGTTCAATATTTTGTGTTTTCTGTTTTCAAGAGTAAAATAATATATAAAATGACAGTTTTTTTTCCCATTATCTCTTGTATTGTTTTTAAAATAGTTTAAAATGGACTTTGAAGTCAAACTGATGCAAAATGATTTTTCTGTGTTCTTATGGAGGTGTAAATAACTTAAGTGCTTCATACTCTGGCGGTTTATCAGAGGTAAATATGGTAGCAACAACTAAAACACACCATAAATGTTAGTATAATAAATATGGCATAAAGTCTGTGATAACTGAAATGTTCGGCATCCTGTAAATGTCTGTTAAAATCAAAACATCAAATGTTCAAAAGAAATTGCTTGTTTGAAGGCCCATAAATTGTATACACTGTCTGTACATCATCCCTAACTTTGGTAGGAATCTGTGTCTAGCTATAAGGCAGGAGTGTAAGTTGAAACCATATGCTGCTTTGTGGACTGAAATGTTTATAAAAAAAACCTTGTTTGCAAGGTGCTTCACCATATTGAGATCGCCATGTTCATCCTCACAGGGAGTATGCTTCATAATTGATTGTTATGAATCATTTACAGTTAACAAGACAAATATCGGAAGCCTGTCTGTGTCAGACTGACTATAAAAGTCAAAATGTCCATCACAAGGTATTGTAGCAATGAGTAATAGAGAGTTAATGGGGGAAGGCTTTTTACAATATAGTAAATTTAAAATGTATGTATGATGATCATGAACCCCAATGGACCAAAGAAACAAAATATTTTTGTAATGAACCCCAATAAAAAAGATAAACCTTGAGGAGCCTAAGGAAGCAGTTCATTAAAACATGTTTATGATGAACAAGGAGGGACTAAAAGAATATATATATACATCTTCACAAAAACATGTTTACCATGTTTGAACTCAAAGAGACCTAAGGAATCAGGTAACATTGCTATGATGAACCCTGATCATGATCAGGGACCAATTATGAAGTTGTTCACAAAAAAATGTTTATTATGAACCCCAAAGGACCTATAAGGAATCAGTTCACTACCATATGTTGATCATGAACCAGGTAAGAATAAGGAATATATATATATTCACCTGAAGTGTAATTTAATTATTCTATTTGGAGGTCAGTCTGTTAGATAATATTTTACCAGGCAAATAAAATGTGGCTCATTTAGCAAGGAAAGATACATCATGTTTTGCTGTAAATGTACAATGCATACAGATTAGGATGAGTAGTATGTTTACCAATAAATAGATAAATGCCAACTATATACATAGTTACCATATATACCTTTACCTACATGATACTCTATGGTAATTTTAGGACTAAGTTATGACTGATGATCGGATGATATTGGTCTTTGCCAAATATTTATATTTCTGTTGCACCGTCTCTATAAATAAACCTTAATATGTTCAAAACGTTGTCAAAGTGTATGAAATTTATGAACATGTAACAGGAAAAAGAAGTGTATTTATAGAGATCAACTTTGAGGGACAACACTATGGTCATTTGTTATTTATAGAGATAAACTTTGAGGGACAGCGCTATGGTCATTTGGTATTTATAGAGATCAACTGGGAGGGACAACACTGGTCATTTGGTATTTATAGAGATCAACTTTGAGGGACAACACTATGGTCATTTGTTATTTATAGAGATAAACTTTGAGGGACAGCGCTATGGTCATTTGGTATTTATAGAGAATAACTTTGAGGGACAGCGCTATGGTCATTTGGTATTTATAGAGAATAACTTTGAGGGACAGCGCTATGGTCATTTGGTATTTATAGAGAATAACTTTGAGGGACAGCGCTATGGTCATTTGGTATTTATAGAGATAAACTTTGAGGGACAGCGCTATGGTCATTTGGTATTTATAGAGATTAACTTTGAGGGACAACGCTATGGTCATTTGGTATTTATAGAGATCAACCTTGAGGGACAGCGCTATGGTCATTTGGTATTTATAGAGAATAACTTTGAGGGACAGCGCTATGGTCATTTGGTATTTATAGAGAATAACTTTGAGGGACAGCGCTATGGTCATTTGGTATTTATAGAGATAAACTTTGAGGGACAGCGCTATGGTCATTTGGTATTTATAGAGATTAACTTTGAGGGACAACACTATGGTCATTTGGTATTTATAGAGATCAACTTGGAGGGACAACACTATGGTCATTTGGTATTTATAGAGATTAACTTTGAGGGACAGCGCTATGGTCAGTTGGTATTTATAGAGATTAACGTTGAGGGACAGCACTATGTTCATTTGGTATTTATAGAGATCAACTTTGAGGGACAGCCCTATGGCCATTTGGTATTTATAGAGATTAACTTTGAGGGACAACACTATGGTCATTTGGTATTTATAGAGATTAACTTTGAGGGACAACACTATGGTCATTTGGTATTTATAGTGATCAACTTTGAGGGACAGCGCTATGGTCATTTGGTATTTATAGAGATTAACTTTGAGGGACAGCGCTATGGTCAGTTGGTATTTATAGAGATTAACGTTGAGGGACAGCACTATGTTCATTTGGTATTTATAGAGATCAACTTTGAGGGACAGCCCTATGGCCATTTGGTATTTATAGAGATTAACTTTGAGGGACAACACTATGGTCATTTGGTATTTATAGTGATCAACTTTGAGGGACAGCGCTATGGTCATTTGGTATTTATAGAGATCAACTTGGAGGGACAACACTATGGTCATTTGGTATTTATAGAGATCAACTTTGAGTGACAGCGCTATGGTCATTTGGTATTTATAGAGATTAACTTTGAGGGACAGCGCTATGGTCAGTTGGTATTTATAGAGATTAACGTTGAGGGACAGCACTATGTTCATTTGGTATTTATAGAGATCAACTTTGAGGGACAACACTATGGTCATTTGGTATTTATAGAGATTAACTTTGAGGGACAGCACTATGGTCATTTGGTATTTATAGAGATTAACTTTGAGGGACAACGCTATGGTCATTTGGTATTTATAGAGATTAACTTTGAGGGACAGCACTATGGTCATTTGGTATTTATAGAGATCAACTTTGAGGGACAGCGCTATGGTCATTTGGTATTTATAGAGAATAACTTTGAGGGACAGCGCTATGGTCATTTGGTATTTATAGAGATCAACTTTTGCTTTTTTGTAATCATTTTACGGACTTCAGGGGTTATGGGGTATCATGTTAATCATGGAATTCAACAATATGCAAATTTGTGTTCTTTAATGTAAACACAAAAACATCCCTTAACAGTATCAATTATGGCTCAAGTATAGAGGTTTTTATCACTAATTTTGATCCACTCACCCCAAAGAATTATGTGAATACAATGGCAGCCCCCCTCAAATTGTGTATATGCAACTACCCACAACCCCACCCCCCTCCCGGCTGGTGTTAATACACTGATCCACTGGTTCTCCTCATTATCATTGAACTATGTATACAATCCCCTACCCTGTCTTAGTGTACACACTGCCAGTTACAAGATCACTAATTGCTCTGGTGCCTGTCATATATACAGATGGGTTAATTGATTGAGTCATGATGCAGTACAATTATCAGTACATGTAGGTTGTGACCTGCTATCATATCATACCATCTAATCAGTTTCTAACAAGTGATCATGAGCTAAGACAGCATGAGGGCCCTTGTTTGAACTTTGACCTTTGTCCTTCCACATTAATGTAATGCTCTCCCAAGATAATTCCATTATGTTTGTGGAGATTTCTCTAGGATGTATTATTGAATGTCCATAGTACCACATTTATTCAGGTAAATGCACACTTATAAACCAATACACTACTAAGACAAGTACAGAAGCATGAGAAAAGATGGCTATTAAAACAGAATCTTATGGTTGGATAGGAGTGATGGCCTCTTAAGCAGAAGCTAGTTCTAAATTATTGATGGAAGTGATGACCTCTAAAGACAGGTTCTAAATTAGTGACAAAAGTGATGACCTCTAAAGGCAGGTTCTAAATTAGTGACAGAAGTGATGACCTCTAAAGGCAGGTTCTAAATTAGTGACAAAAGCAATGACCTCTAAAGCAGGTTCTAAGTAAGTGACGGAAGTGATGACCTCTAAAGGCAGGTTCTAAATTAGTGACAGGAGTGATGTCCTCTAAAGGCAGGTTCTAAATTAGTGACAGAAGTGATGACCTCTAAAGGCAGGTTCTAAATTAGTGACAAAAGCGATGACCTCTAAAGGCAGGTTCTAAAGTACTGATGGAGGTGATGACCTCTAAAGGCAGGTTCTTAATTGATGACAGAAGTGATGTCCTCTAAAGGCAGGTTCTAAATTAGTGACGGAAGTGATGACCTTTAAAGGCAGGTTCTAAATAAGTGACAAAAGCGATGACCTCTAAAGACAGGTTTTAAAGTACTGATGGAGGTGATGACCTCTAAAGACAGGTTCTAAATGAGTGACAGAAGTGATGTCCTCTAAAGGCAGGTTCTAAATTAGTGACAGAAGTGATGACCAGTAAAGGCAGGTTCTTAATTAGTGACAGAAGTGATGACCAGTAAAGGCAGGTTCTTAGTCAGTGATGGAAGTGATGGCCTCTAAAGGAAGTTTCTAAAATATTGATGGTTTCAAAAGGCAGGTTCTATAAAGTAGTAACAGAAGTGATGACCGTGACTTAACAGACAGTAAAGTGACAAAATATCTACAGGGATGGTTTTTCATGACAGCTCCACAGGTAAGTGTCAGAATGGATGGTCTAAGAGTTGAGCTATCAATACATGTGCTAAGGTTTAACGTGCAATAGTAGAAGGAGCCGGTAAAGAACTATGGTAAAGACAGATTCTAGTGTGAGTTGGAATAGAATTTGGTAGATATTAAAGAGCTGGTCACTCTGATATCAAGACAGCTTATAATACAATGTACTTGTAGCATTCACCTTCTTTAGAGTATGTTCTGGCATAATAGCTTGTGCCTGGAATAATGAATCCCTGAAGGTAATTCAAGCCCTAAAGGTAATTGTGCAATTAGCCTTAGACGTGACAGTAATCACACCTATTGGGACAGGTACGTCTTATCTCGCCAAGTCACGGCCAGCTGATCCTACCTGCAAGGTAGGTCAGTACTTATAATACTATACTAATAGATAGTGGGGAGATGGACAGTTATACAATAGACGGTCTACTACTTATTACTGTAGAGGTAGGTGTAACTGGTTCAAAGGTCAGAATCACATAAAGATATATAGATAGACATATACAGCTTTAACAGGGACGTCTTTAAGTACTAATATAAGGGTGGGACCAGGTAGGGTACTTACCTGTGTATCTGCTATATTTGTTTAACTTAAGTAAGGTAATAAGAGATGATGGGGTAGGCATTATATGTACCAAGGGTGACCAGGTAAGTAGTGGTTTTGTTTCATTCAGGTTTAGGGCATTATAATCATGAATTAAGCAATCCTTTTCTATAAATTGTACACAATAGAATCATTTCATATATCCTTGACATATTTACCAAATAGTGTGACAGTAGATTTTTTTTTATAAATTTTATCTAAGTCCATGATATTGATATCTTCTCAGGTGTTTTTTTTCAAGGAAAAGATTATAAAATGAAAAACTATGATTGTCTGTTCATAGAAAACTGTATATGTTTCTATATTTTTGCTGTTATGATGATCTTCGGATGTAAATATGATGTGCATAGGAAGGCGAGCTGGGAGACTAGTGCATGTTGCTCTACAACCTCAGTTCTGTATACGTATCTTACAGTTATGGGTGCTGGGTGCATGTATAAAGTCGGTGCTAGGGGTTGAAAGATGATACAGGCAGGTTGTTTAGAGGAGGAGTGTGATATTCCCATTCCTTCAGCCTCTGTATCAGCTAGCCACGGTGGTTTGACAGATACCTATCTAAAACATGACAAGGGGTCTACACACTTCAGCTTGAGGAGTTGGGGGAGGCCTACACAGAACCAGTGTACATACAATGCAAACTGGCCTTGTTTGTTTGGAGAAGTATGTAGGCTATGTCAATGTCATTCTAGACCTTAGAGGCTAAAACCTCCCAGGCGTCCATGTAAGTAGAAATATATGTGACTCAATGTTCCATGAATGATGGACCTACATATATTTCAGTGGAATGTATATTTTTTGTGAAAAGAATTCACTTTAACTATATTTAACATTATATATTGTTGAACAGGGTAATTGTTCGACAGATGATAATCACATATTTCAGTCAGGAATCATTTAAAATAGCATGATTGATCATTATCTTCAGTCGATTCATTGATATGTGTGAAAATATGATATCAATAACTTATAGTGTTTAATTTTGTCAGATACTTATTTCTGGTAAATTCGGTATGGGGTAGGTAGGAGGGTCAAATATTACAGTGACTGAATCCTCCTGAAACTTCATTATTATTTTTGAAGTTTTCATCATTTGCTTTTTTCAAATTCCCTGTTATACTTAATGGTCCAGCATCAGAACAAATTTCCTATGGAAGTGAAAAAGAAAGAACTCATTGGCATGATTTGGAAGGTATTCGTGCTACGGAATGGGTAAAAGGATCTTTTTAGATGTGAAAAAAATATGCTTAAAAGAAAAAACGTTTGCCTTCATGTGGCCAAACAGTATGAAGTCATTATTAGCAGAACCAGACAGAACTTTTGAACTTAAGAATGACCTTTGACCTTGTTAATGTGCTTTCCTGCTGTTGTAGCCCCATGCATGTAGCTTGTCACAGCTTCTAAGTTAATTGGAAACCAGCTGGAATTGTATACCTTTCACCAAATAGATGTTTGCCTGTAATGTTTAGAATCTGTCATAATACCTTATTAGCAGCTATAAAATGATGAAGAAACAAAAGCAGGTGTATACTTTGTCAGTTTTCTATATTAGTTATTTCATTTCTTAAAAAATAAATGTAATGTAATATATATATATATGAGTTATTACTACCTATGATAACATAATTGCCAATAATACATATATATGTGTCAGGTTAGATATTGGGATCCTCTTATCAAATCATTAATGAGATATTCCATATTATGATATTATAATGAAATTTCTACATAACCATCAGAGGTCCCTTCTTTGATCAAGTATATTCCCTTCCATCAGTGATTCCCCCTCCCTAATCAAGTCGGTTTGAATCTCTTCCATCAATGATTCCCCCTCCCTAATCAAGTTGGTTCCCTTTCATCAATGATTTTCCTCCCTGATCAAGTGGGTACCTGCCATCATCAGTGATTCCCCTCCCCAATCAAGTGTGTTCCAACAACAACAATAACAACCCCCTCCCCCAATCACCTTCACAACCAGGCTGCTGGCTGCTTCTTTTGATTCCCTGACTAGATACTATCCTTTCCCTGACCAGTGACTATCCTTTCCCTGACCAGTGACTATCCATCCCTGACTAGAGACTATCCTTTCCCTGACCAGTGACTATCCCCTCCCTGACCAGTGACTATATTCTTTCTCTGACTAGAGACTATCCTTTCCCTGACCAGTGACTATCCTTTCCCTGACCAGTGCCTATCCTTTCCCTGACCAGGTCCCTTACATCAATCATCCTTTTCTTCCTGGCCAGGTCCCTTACATCAATCAGCCCTCCCCCTAACAACATACAGAAGGTAGTATTGTGCTCAAGGCTGTAGTGTTCTGTTATTGAACCACAACCCTCAGTGTGTGTATGTTGTGTGATGCTAGTAGTTTGAGCGGAATTTTAAACCAGAATCTCGGGAGATTGATGGAAAGTGGCCACGGTGTAACCTTCTTCTTGGCTATCGATTTGTTTATATTTCTGAGACATGAATCTTTAGGTTAAAGTACATCCATGCAGAAGGTGGATGTGTGTGGTAGACAGTAAGGTAGGTGTATGGGTGGATGTTTGTGAGCTGGTAATTTTGATCTTAAGTCTTGAGTGATGTACTTGACACACCATCATGACAGGATAGTATGTAATATAAATAATTCATAACTATCAGGGGTTCTGTTCAGATATGTAGATCTATATGTTGGAAATATGTGTCAAAATCTAATCCTATGTTTCCATATTTCACTAGTGATAGTACATAATCTTTGTACAGAGACTGTTATGATACATCAGCACTAAATTGAATATCCACATGCAGAAAATGCTGGGGTGATGATCAATAGACCTTTCCGACGCGTACATTAATTGACCAATCACAGAGCCGGAAATAATTATCACCGACACAGTGTATACACGTCTGCCATATTGTCCCACAAACAAAAATATTACGGTGTGGGACAACAGCTAGAGAGACGACAGCAAGATGGTAATTCGATGCGCGTGGGGCGAGTGTAATGCAGACGGAAGATATCCAGAAAGACTAGACGGAGGACGGTTTATCCTATTTCCCAAACCAAAAACAAATCTTGACAAATGCAAGAGATGGATTAAAGCGTGCGGCAGACCTCACGAGCAGTTGAACATTGAACGGATAAATAAGCACAAAGCGGTCTGGTCAAAGGTGTGTACCGAATTATATACATGTTAACTGTTGAAAGGTACACCGGTCGATCTCTACCAAGTGCAGCACTTGTGTATCTCAATACTTGTGTCAAAGTTGTTGTTGATGAAATGAAGTTTGGAAAGTAACAGCCGACTACTAGGAACGTTATAGTCTGTAAGATCGAATCAGTGGATGACCGATCGCGAATATGGTGTATGAACTGTACTGTAGATAAATCCAGATATATGTAGGCCTACACGTTTAATAAATAAATAAATGAACACCACGTTATACCTGTTATTAATGCAAAAAGTGTTCATTGCATTACAAGGGAAATATAATGAGTGTATGACTTGGGGGGGGGGGGGGGGGGGGGGGGGGGGGGGGGGGGTACATGAAATTCCGATAGTAAATAGATACATTACACTTTATTAGTTAATTGTTACTGTACCCTGATTGAAATATATATTTCTCGACTTACTATCAGAATCTTAAATGTCTGTGGTGCAAACTGTCTAACTAAAACGGACAGGGACAGTAATAAATCTCTGCTAAGTTTTAATTTGATTAATCTTTACCAGTTTAGCTCTAATTTCCACTATATTTAATGTGTTTCAGTTAATATTATGCCTTTTTTGTATATTTTAGCATTTTGTTGGGGAAAATGGACCAACTGCCAGCTACCCAGACCCTATACAAGCAGACGGCTCCACCAGCACTCCAGCCAGGTCAATGCCAAAGACCAGAGAAACAACTCCATGGCTGAAAAGGAGAAAGAGAAAAACACCTCTTGATGAGAACACAATGATGTAAGAAAAAACGAATTAAAGATTTCCACACTCATTTATAAATATATATTTATATATATATTCAAAATGGGATATTTCTTTATTGGTATGTCACATTTCATGTCATATATATATATACAATACATAGTACTAATCATTTGGAAAAAAAGATAGATCAACAATATATTATACTATGTTAATTTCACTACATCTTGTAAAAGTTAACTCTTTCACTCAGACAAAATTGTGTTG